>NW_022985549.1:371181-542460 GCF_010093815.1 Pseudovirgaria hyperparasitica
TGATCCTGATTTGTCTTGATCCTGATTTGTCTTGATCCTGATTTGTCTGTCTCGAGATCACATTTGAAGATAATAAGGTTACACGTGACTCGCTGAATCACTATTGGATTCAATGTTTGCTGGACGTTCATGCAAAGCATCTTGGTGCCGTCTGAACGCATGATTAAGCTTATATGGCGATACAGTGAATTAACCTAATTAGTCTAACTAATATCCTAACCCAGGTCTTCCTTCTCATTCTACCGATGAGTCTTTAAGGGCTGTTTTTAATATTCGTCGACTTTACCTATCCCTTATACACCTATCTTTTATTCAGTACTTATGTTAGGCTACATTTAGGTATTATCTCTGCCTAAGGCATAAGCCTTGGAACATATGCCTTAGGCAGACATAATGTCTGAATATAGCCTGAAAGAAGGCCCGGGCTATACTTATTTCGTGAGCTGTTAACATTCTTTATGTTGATAGAGCAGCCGGCTAGTAAGATACTTGAAACTAGTGAAAGATAACATATATTATAAGGACTCTCAGCGAAGCGAGCCAATTGCTGCCCTGTCTGATATGCTCTAATCCAGAAGCGGGGATGGTATTGACCTCGGTCAAGTACCCCAGAATCCGCTGCATAGGTGCACGCTAATCCGCGGCTACGCATCGCCAGCCGTCCTAGTCGGAAACGTCACCTTAGAAGTTAATTACTATATTTGGGCTGTTTCTTGAACTTGAAGCTTGCTTCATTCTCAAGTGACTGCCACTGCTCATAAAGCAAGAAAGGCTTGTTCCATATCAAGTCCTTTCGGGTGTTCGATCAATATGGCGAGTACAGCGCATACCACGGCCAGCGGTACAATTTACCATCCGGCGGAGACATTCGATATTCCCCGATTGGACTTATTGTCCCTTCTATTTGGCAAGTATACTCCGCAAATCCGATGCCCATCAAGATGTGTGATTGCTGATCTCTCTAGACTCGAAATGCACCGATTCTCAAGAAGACACTGTCATACATGCATCTGCTGCCAATCCATCTATCGCGTTAACCAAAGCCGAATTGAGAACACAAACCCGTCGAACTGCTCACATGCTCCGCAGCACCTACGGCATTGGTGCGAACGGACCTAACAAAGACATTGTCACAGTAGTCTCAACCGGCAGCCAATTCGTCCCACTCCTCTTCTACGGTATAATCGCCGCCGGTGGCGTGTTCTCTGCTGTCAGCCCTGCAAGCACCACATCCGAACTCGCCCGCCTTATCTCCACCGCAGGAAGCAAATGCATCATCTGCAACGAAGCCACCAAAGATCTCACCATTCAAGCCGCCGGTGAAGCCGATCTACCGTACGACTCAGTATGTGTCATCAGCGAGGGTGCCACATGGAGTGTTCGCAAGCTCGGACACGAGCAGAATCTTATCACCACACAGGAGCTCGATTGGCAGCGCATCACAGATCTGAAGACACTCGAGGAGAGCTTGATTGTGCTAATTTATTCGAGCGGCACCACAGGCCTGCCCAAAGGCGTGTGTCTCTCGCACACCAATCTTGTCTCGGAAGCCGTCGTAACTCTCGAACTCACGAAGAAGCGCTACAAGATAGTCGGCAAGGAGAACTTCCAGTATCGCACTCTGGCCCATTTGCCCATTGCTCATATTGCGGGCATTCAGGGGTACTTCATTAACCCTTTTTATATGAACGGAACGACATATTGGATGTCCAAGTTTTCTTTCCCCGAGTTTCTTGAGTACAACAAGAAATATAGGATCACGTTCTTCTTCACTGTACCACCTATCTATCTACTCATTGCCAAAAGCCCTCTGGTCAAGGATCATTTTGATACATTGGAGCACGCAGTTAGTGGAGCGGCGCCCCTGGGCAAAGAGTTACAGTATGCAGCTAGTGCGAAGTTAGGGAAAGGGAAAACGTTTGTGAGTCAAACATGGGGGTTAAGTGAGACTACGGGGAGTATCACGGCTATGCCGTATGGTTTGAATGATGATACAGGCAGCGTGAGTAGCTTGGTGCCGAACTGCTATGCGAGGTGGGCCCATCTTCTATTCCTCTCCCTCATTTCTCCAGCATACCTTGTTAACCATGCTTAGAGTTGTCGACGAAACCGAGAAAGATGTACCCGTCGGCGAGCGCGGTGAGCTCTGGGTTAAAGGCCCGGTCGTGACGAAGGGCTACTACAGTAATGCTGATGCAAATGCTGACGCATACACTGATGGCTGGTTCCGCACTGGTGACATCGGCTACTTCGCCAACGGGCTTTTCTACTGCGTTGATCGCATGAAGGTACCACCCAGCTTCCCCTTCCATCACCCTATTTATCTCTTATATCTTTCACTCAAACGGGCAATTAGCTCTTGACTAATGCTGCCCAGGAACTCATAAAATACAAAGGCCTCCAAGTCGCCCCCGCTGAGCTCGAAGCCTTGCTCCTCACGCATCCGCTTATCGCTGACGCCGCCGTTATCGGTATCACCACTGAGGACGGCACAAATGAACTCCCGCGAGCCTATGTCGTTGCAGATAATTCCGCCATTAGTGAAATGGACATCAAAGACTGGGTGGCAACTAAGGTCGCTGGCCATAAGCAATTGAGGGGTGGTGTAGTATTCGTGGACGTGATACCGAAGAGTCCGTCGGGGAAGATCCTGAGGAAGGACTTGAGGGCACTCGCAAAGAGAGTTGATGGGGCGAAGCTTTGAGAATTTTCTAGCAGTATGGATTCTGGATTCGAATGTAGACCCGCGCCTGGTGAAGATCGATGATGTAATATGTCTCCGTATTCTTGTAGTAGATATACTGCTTGTCTTGCTAAGACGATAGGGTCAGTCCATACAAGAGCCTCCTTGTCTCTGTGCATACCTATAATTTCTATAACATCACTCAGATTGTAGTCTCACTTTCAGATTTGAAATTCCTGCTATATCTGAGCCCTAGTCTGGGGACTTAGCTGCATTTCAGCCTTGCCCTTTTAGATGGAGCATCTACAACCTCATCTCCACCATATCTGCGGATGATATGAGACGAGTCGAGCCAGATTACTTCTTTGTTCACCTGGGCTTTAGGGATCATATGAACTTAGAAGAGGTAACCATAGTTGGGCTGTCGATCTGGGCGCAGTGCATGTATGAAAGTGTATTTCCGGTCCTTCGTGCCTTTTGTCAGAGTCTGATGAAGCGTGGGATTAGCTTGTCAGCATCGTCTATCAACCTCACGAATTGAGCAGGTACATAAAGATATCCAGTGAAGGGGATTTGATAAGTTTTACATTATTCAATGACAGTTTTGAATGTAGCGAGAGCAGGTCAACGAGAGAGATCATTAGCGAGTAGAATGTAAATTGTACTCTAGCTTTGAGGGAGCGTAGATAGTTACTCAAATCGCATTGATACGCGCGATTACAAAGCGCATCTGGTCGCGAAAGCGTAATGCAGTCATGAAAAGAGATAGGTATGCCCGTGTTACCTTGTCGTAAGAGGAGAGGAGCATATAAATGGTATCAAACTCCATGACATTCGAAGACTCCCAAAAACACCACTGCTAAATGCAAAATTCCTCCCTTAACCTCCCATTTCCATCATATAGCATAATTCTCCGCATGCAGGAATATCTCGTCTTTGTCTGCATCCCCAAGCACATCACGCTGTAGATCAGCCACTGTTCTCTGTACGTCAGTCCGCATGCCCGGTGGCCCACACACAAACACGCACGTGCGCCGTCCGAAGCTCTTGCTAAAGCCCCTTAGCATGAATGGGATATCTGGCCGTCCGTACTCTTTGCTCCACCCATCTTTCTTCTTAACGGCTGCAGGCAGAAACGCGAATCGCATTAAGTTCTTCTGGAATTCGGTGGGCGTGTTTGGAAATCCAAAATCGAAGTGATGCGGGGACTGGGAGGCGGCCGGGTCGAGGACCTCGGAACCAGCGGAGACGGCTTGGGCAATATCCAGAGAGAGATTGCGCGAGCGTCGCTTTTCGGCGATGGAGCGTACGGCAATGGGAGCTTGAAGGTGAGTGCCTGAGTTTGAGCGATTTACATGTAGAAGATGGGCTTGCGGAAGGGCAGTGATAGTGTCTTCACGTTCGCGGCGCAGCTCCTGCTCACGTTCCGCGTCGGACCCTGCTTCGTCTGCAATGAGAGCGGAGTGCATAGAGACGCGTTTCGAAGAGATAACAGACGCACGCTTGTCTGCAATGCTGGTAAATGCGTGGTTAACTTTGTCGTGGAAGTGCATAGAGACCGGGCGGTTGGGTGTTTGGGCAGATACGAGCATGCCGGTCTTGGGCTGACGCTTTGCGGTAGTGATGAAGAATTGGCATTGGACTGAACCCGGCGGTGCGAATTCGCGACATATGTGCAGTTCTTCTTTGAACCATTCCATAGTTTCAGGGCGCTTAAGGGCCCAGATTACCTGTATAGATTTGGTGACGGCTTTGCCGTCGCGCATGCGCTTGATCAGATTGAGAAGTTGGGATGCGACTGCAGTGATACCGCTACCACCAGCTATGAGGACGACGTGATCAAAGGATTCCATTCTTCTGTTCATACCTCCGTAAGGCCCATCGAGAAACGCACGGTACGTGTGCCACGGGCCATGCTTTTGGGCACTGATAAGCACCCTTTGCGTAAATCCCTTGAATGGCCTAAATACAAGGACCATGTCTCTGTAGTCCTCACCGTAGTCAGATGGGAAATCGTCGCTGCATAGGGAGGCGACCGTAAAAGGGTGGTTCTCGAAGACTGAGACACCGGGCATGCGCAGATACACATACTGCCCAGGTCTCCATCGCATGCGCGTTGGGATAGTGACCTTGATCGCATTCTCTGGAAGAATAGTCACAGCTGCTTCATCACCGATCAACCAGGCCATATGGAATGGATTCGTCCAATTGAGATATAAAAGTCTCGTCATGTATGAGAACAGCCAAATACCTAGAGTTGCAAAAAGATAGTTCCAAGAAGTAAGGTAGTTGTTGCAGTGCCAAAAGAGCATGCCAAGGAACACCATGGAGATTGGCACATGCGTTATGACAAAGACTTCGTACATGCGTGCTCGTATATGTGGCAATGAATGAATGCAAAGTATTCCAAGGGGTACTAGGGCAGCTATTCCTAAGTATTGTTAGTTCAGACCTGGATGGTTTCTCCTAAGCCTCGACTCACCACTTCCATAGATGTAAAAGTCAGCCCTTGGGTTGAGCATAGCCTTGTAGGTTGCCTCCGATTGCCTGTCTTGCATTCCAGCAAGATAGAAAGGAACTGTGTGCACCAAGCTAAGGAACAAACATAGTATTCCGCCCCAACGATGATAGACGTTCAGCCTCTCATGTCCGATCCCAGTAAGAACTGAGATGATGTTCGCTTTCATACTCAAGCCAACGATCCATGGCATCAGAGCCACAGCAAGCATACCGGATCGTACAGTGACTGGAGGAGCACCAAATTCCAGACTTTGCCAGTATAATGGCTGAGGAACGAATATATAGCAGATTGTGAACGCAAATGCCGCACCAACAATAGCTACAGTCGCCATAGAGGGTAGAACAAAGGGTCTCCAGCCTTTCTTGATCGTCAGGACTGGAGTCGGACGGTAGAAGACCCATCGAAAAAGTGCAATAATCAGAAGGATAGGTCGAACAGAAGAAATGGAAGACTGAGTCTTCGGACCAGATGGCAATGGGCCCTCCCTAGGGAAGAACTTTCTCGTTGACCTGTCCGTGTCGAGAGCGGACATTTCGTAGTCGGTATCAGGAGACATGGTTTTTGCGGAGTGAATCACCTCTGCTTCGTATAGAACCGCTCGTATCCTATCTGTGAACAGATTGTAGAATCGCACGAGCGCGCTGGAGACCAGGAGTATGAGGCAGAAGTATACCCATCCTAGGGCATATTTACCACTTTTACTCCAGGGATCTCTTGTATTCGCTTCTACTAGACCTGCTGGGCTTGTAGAAGATGAGGGTATGTTGAGCCTCTTCGATAGTCCTTGTACAGCCTCAGCAAGTCCATCCCTCACAACGACAGCTGCAGATTCCGCATGGTCGTGGAATCTGCTCTCTGGAGCACTGAGGACCTCTGGTAGAACAGGCATGGCGTGATATCGTAGATGAAGCCGCGACTAAGATGTGCAATTTTCTTGTAGCAAGCTCCAGGCCCCGACTGTGTCCGCTAGCTCTGACGCCGTGAATTAACGTGTCCTGTGCATCGGTGGGATGTACTATGCCAGCCCGAGCTATGCTAGGCCTGACAAAGTTTACTCAGGACTGAAGATGATTGCGAAAAAGTTCGTGGCATGCGATTTCGTTACCACAGCAGGAGTCCTGTGCGACGTTGTGAAAGTATAGATGAGTCCTCTAGGTTTTTCAGTTGTCTTCGCAGATGTTGATGCAGCTTGCAAACCAATCAATCCATAGAGCCTGATGACGGGGAAAGTAGACAGTTCGACAACGACAGACAAGAGATGCAATATGGAAGAAAAGTCGAATATGCTTCACGATAACGGAGACAGATGAGTGATAATGTTCCTTGCGGTGCGGGAAGCGGAGAAGCTGCATGCAAGGGTCCGATTAATCACAGACCAACCGTCAACGGTATCCTGGTAGACCGAAGTGATGGTCCTGTATATCACCTTAAATGGCTGCCATTGTGACCGAGTAGCGTGCCAATGGACTTGGATGACCTAACCGGACATCCCTATCATCAATGGCGAACATGCATGACCAGGGATGCTGTCACTGTGTCCTATACCACACTATGCACACCGCCAAATGAGGGGAGGTTCGTGAGACGACATTAAATGCCTTACCCAGACTTGTGCCTCTTCAGCGCATTCTCCAGCAGTGGTTGAAACGTGGACACGACCGTGCCAAAGCTCGCGATAGGTAGCTGGAGCGGGCAGGTCAGACGGGAAATTTTTGGGTGTGGCTGATCTATCCTCTAACCATACTGCAGACCATCATTTGGCCCAAGCACGACCGATCCCCGCTGTCAATCCGTAATGAATGATAAAGAACTACCCCTGTGAGCTCATACGACGCCATCATAGAACGCCGTGTATGATAGAACGCCCAGTATGTAGTGCCATGCATCTTCTCGTCTCAAGCTACATGGGTAGTTAAGCCACCTCGTGCCAGCGAGAATGCACGAATCAAGCCGGTGGAGCGCAGCACGCCAGAAGTGCAGACGAACACAGTAGCCACTCCCGTCTCACATACCTAACCTTCCTGGAGCAGACAAGCTTGAGAGCTCGTGAAGCCTCATCGTAGCCAGTGAGTGGCTCGTCGCCATCTCATTTTAAGCGCTGACTATCCGTATAGAGCCTAGTAGATCCGCAAACCGCCTTAGTGGGCCGTGCTCCCGGGCTCGGGACGAATTGCCGAGCCTTTTCTCGACGGCGACCTTTGGCTTCCGCCCAATTGCAAAGCGTTCAAGGAATCAGTTGTCAGATGTCTGCATGACTCGGGTGCAGTTCTTTTGCCACCCTTCCCTAAGACGTGTGTAGTATGCTCTGGTGGGGCAGGGTATGGTTCGGCTTACGGTTTGTCCGTTTGAGACTACGCCTGCGAGTCAACATTGTGCCACACAGGGGATCGTGCATTGACTATTCATCGTTATCAGTTACTGATAAAACTTTTCTATGTCACACGTTTAAGCGCCGTAGCCTCGTTCAAATTTTGACATGCCTCAGCCCTAAGACCCAGGTATCAATCTCATCGTCGTTACATCCACTAGACTACTGGCTACCTATCTACGGTAGTGCTTATGTTGGTGTACTGATCATCCCTCATGGTAATGGTTCTGCTCAGGATGACGCAGATGCGTAGGCGCTAACCCTCGTTTCTTTGCGACATGGGTGGCTCATGGTTGCCACCAGTGGAGTTATACACCCTCAGAAATCTCCATCTCGTTGACAGGGAAGACATCGCATGTTCCCCTATTATTGTATTTCCAGAAATCTCTAGCCGCTGTACCTGCATTGGTGCTTGGACTGCTGTGATCTTTCGAGGCATGGCTTGCTTGTCACTGTACTGAGATGAAGCTTAGTCTGATCTGGGCGTTCCGTGATGCTTACTTCGAAGCGAATAATGTTTTCGAAAAAGACGGCGCGTATCTCAGGAGGTGAGGTCCGGGAGTTGCCGATTGCTTTGACTGAGCTTTAGGAAAAGATGTGGCGATCAAGCTCGTGATTCAGTCGTGGGAACGATGGAAACAAGGAGCATAATCAGCCCGTGACACCTAGATAATCGTGAATTCCTCAGGCTTGGATCCTTCAACCCAGAATCCGGCAACTCTACCTTTGCCAATTCGCTCGAACACTCTCCCACTGAAGCCGTGGTTGCAATCTGGTGCTACTTCGGTGAGTATGAGCACTTCAGCTTGGAGGAGAGGATGCTGCCGTGTTTGTTTGCACGTCAATACTGGGCAGATCCATGCGTCCACGGTGTCGTTCGTCTCATCCTCCACGTCCATCCACGCGGCACCGATAGGGTCTCCCGCCTCAGGGCTGTCTATTGACCGCATACCCTTCATCTCTTCTTCCCTCCTAAGCTTACAGACTGCCTTCAAAAGTGCCCCTCGCGCACTGATGTGCGCCTTCTCGACAATCCCGAATATGTCCGCGTCGTCCATTGTTACGCTTGCCGTCAATTGAAGTAATTGCTGCACATGCCGTCGGTCATAGCCCAGCTCCTCCAGCATCCGCGTCCCCTCAAACGCTCTCTGCAGTGTCGAGTTCTCCACGGGCCCTTCGATACTCGCCCAAGACCAGCTTGGAGCCCGATACTCACTTGCCCGACGATGCTTGGCTCCCCCATTACGCCGCTGGACCTGCCACAACAGCCCCCTCAAGAATTCATCTCCCCAAATACCTGCAAGATACCCACCGAGCATCCCGTTATCCGCGAAAACACGTGCTACGCCGGCGAGCGCGGGTAGTCTATCTCCGTCGACGGTCAAGCTGCGCTTACTGAAGGCCTCGATGGTCTCTGCCCAGCTGTCATGCATGAGCACTTTCGTGCGATCTGGGTATGCAATATTCAGATGTGCGAAGCCGAATGGAACATTAGGTTCCATGCGCATGAGAGCTTCGCTAGTGTATGCTTCACGGCATTCAAAATGAGCGAGAGAAGGCGTAAGGTGTAGGAAGCGCGCGGAGAGGGCACGTTCTTGGAATGTCCAACCACGGGCGGAGAGGGGGCTGGATTGGAGAGTGGGCTTGAAATCGGGGTACGCGGGCACCATGAATAGTTTAAAAGGAGGCGATACGACATATGGACCAGTGGTGAAGGGCCAGGGGATGGGGATGCGGGCTCGGTCACGAGGTGGGCGGGAGACGATGAGACCGCTCGATGTATCGGAGGCAGAGTGGCCAGCGAGAGTTAGGATGGCGCGACTGTAGACTCTGTGCATGGTTGCTGCTTCGCGGGCCCAGTCTGCGCGATCGTGTTGTACGATGCATAGGGCGTCGATCCAAATGTAGCGGATACCGAGCTTTCGTGTGAGGTGGATAGCGTCCTGGTATGTTTTTGGCATCGAACTCACCTTTATTCCAGCCCTATGCCGCTCAATTGTCTCGGCTGTGGTCAGAAATGGATTTACTGGTTTGCCCCAGCAGTAGCTCAGGGCGATATAGTGTGACTTGTCACTTTCATCTGTGATGTGCAAACGGACTTCCTTGTCGCCTTCACTATTTACATCTATCACTCTCGTTGGGAGGTGCCGAGTACTGCTGTCTCGGTCGGTCCATGAATTGCACTTTGTATGTCTCGTACGGCATGTATCGATCCATTGTTTGGTGATAGAGACATTCCTCTCGTCATCGACAGCAGAGGACACGAGTCTTACGTTGAACACTTTCTGTAGGGTTTCTGGTGCTCTAGCATAGGAGTCTGCTCTTTATTAGTCAAAAAAGAATCGAATACAGGCATCATTACCATCGTCAAGTGCTAGGTGCATCTTCAGTTTCATCATTCTCTCCTTGCAGAAAATCTCCAACCTATTACCGTTGAACAACTGCCATCGCAGCTTTCGACTGTCTTCATCTCTGACATCTTTTGCAATGCTGGTGACGTAGCCATATCGATTTTCCTCAACGTGTATAGCAGCTTCGCTCGAGATAAAACTGCAAAGATGGCATGTCTTAGCCGCCATCTCGAGCGCGTCCCATGTCGGCTGATGCCACCAATGTATCGGCTCAGTTGAATTCGGGTATTCATCCGTATACATTGTTATTGCGCGGGATACTAGCCATCTCTCGATCGCAGTGGTGCAGACATTGCAGAGAGCCATTTCTGGGTCTTACTTCGAACTATCAGTCGATTTCATGCGACATCCTCTTGAAAACTTGAAACATGCTAACAACAGAGAGTCTCAATGCATGAAAGCAACGAGGCTTAGTAATGTAGTGCTTGGTCATGTGTGTGGGGGAATGAGCTGAGCAGTGCATTGTGAGGCTGAAAAGTCAAGGGTTCTTATGAAGAAGAGGACTAATTAGCTGCTGTTGTCGCTCTTAGATGCCCCCGGCCTAGCTTAAAACGGCCAGCTCTTTAGCTTATACTAATTAATGTCAATAGGTCAACAGCCTTTTAATATTCTAGCATCCGGCAAGGGCTTCGACCAGAGGCCTCTACCAGAAAGTTTGATAATAAATCCATTAAATTGAAATTTTGTTACAATCATGAAGTGGAGTTAAAGAATCAATATTATTTACATAGGATCTACTCTATGTCGACTTTCTTTAGACTAGGCCAATGCCTTAGTAGGTTTAGCAGCTCGCACTATCACATTTTGTGAATAATACCTACTACGATCTACATCTTGACACAGCCAGCTGCGGGCGACACAACGTACTAATGATCTCGAAACCCCCCCTACAGAGGCGTCTAGACAGGGCATTCACATTGGGTAGAAATGGATTCAAATTTGGGGGGAAGCATCAATGAGGAGTTGTCTGCTTCATTTCTTGACTTAACATCCAACGTAGTTCAGAGCGACGAGGCATGCGAGCTCTGCAGGAAACTTTCAGTTGTATTTCAAGCAGTGTCCGATTTCGAGACACAAAAAATAATTCGCGAACCTATATCCCGGGAATGGGCAACGATAGAGAATCTTCGTCAGGTTTCAAGATGTTGTGTACATCGGACGCTTCTGCGCGCAATCCTCGAAAATTCTGTTTCGCGAAATCCAGATGAGGTGGTTGATCTCAGTCTCGGGCTCCGAGTCGACGAGAACGCCCAGTACACAGATGCAGAGGCAAGAGTCGGATTTGTAGAAGTTGGGAACGTTTATGGTCTGAAGACCGAGCTATGGCCCCGGCCGCTATCTAAACTCCAGAGCATTTACGATCAACAACTCAATGCGCAATGGATTGACCCGCTGATACTTCAGTCTTGGGAAGTATCATGTACATGCTGGACGAAAGTCAGACAAGTATATCACTCTCACACGAAGATGGACAACTCCGCTGAGGGACAGACTAGGTGGCTAGTCGATGTTAATAATCGGTGCCTAGTACCAGCTGATCATCAGAGCTATGTAGCACTCAGCTATACATGGGATCGCTCGCAAAATTTCATGGCCACTGCAAAGGATTTGGCGCGCCTGAGAACGCCGTTTGCTCTGGATGCCAATTACGAACAGTTGGCCCCTACCATTCGTTTCGCAATCGAGCTAGTCAAATTACTAGGAAAGAAATACATCTGGGTCGACCAATTATGCATCTTTCAGGATGATGATAAACACAAACGGATAGAAATACAATCTATGACCAGTATCTACGAAAACGCGGCCTTCACCATCATTGCAGCTCATACTGTCGGTGACCGTTGTGGGATCAAAGGATTGCGAGGCATCACTGGACCGAGGAAATTGAATCAGGAGAGATATATCATAGGTGCCCACAGATTCACATATCCACCTTGTAGAAAATACTCTTCCGAGCCATCAAAATGGGCCGCCAGAGGGTGGACAATGCAGGAAGACGTATTCTCTCGTGCGCGATTAGTATTTGTCGACGAAACAGTCTACTGGGAGTGCGAATGTCTGGGTTGTCGATACGAGGATATTCCTGACAAAGCATCGATCCAAATTAAGCCTAGGGAGATTGTGATAGGAGTTGAACGAGAAGATAATTCATGGGAAAATCTCCATTCCATGATAAGTCGCAACGAACCGAATACCGTCAACCTTCAATCACTGATCAACGTCTACAACACACGGCAACTTACATTTGCACAAGACGCTTTGTATGCTTGTGCTGGCCTACTGAATTCGATGCGCGCTTCCTTTCCAGGAGGATTCATATCAGGACTTCCAAAAGATTTCTTTGACATCGCTCTGCTCTGGACATCATTAGCTGATATCACGCGAAGACAACCTGACGCAGGCTCTTACTCAAATTGCTTCTTACCAAGCTGGAGCTGGGCCGGGTGGAAGGGTGAGATCACTTTTCAAGCATTGCTGCGCATAGCAAGTCCCCGTGGCCCCGACAGATACAGTATATATACGAGCATGTTTCTCGAAAGAGTCACCGCCACTCAAACGTGGTCATACCGAACTAACACAGGTGAATGGAATACCATACCATGTCGTTGGCTAGAAAGTCACGACCAATATTACGAATCATCCTCAAAAGAGCCTCCACCGGGATGGCAAAGAATCGTAGCGGAGGATACACTTGAAGAGATTCCTTGGTTTTACCAAAATATAGAGCATCTACCACGATACTTTTATCGACATGACAACTTCCCACGCATGAATTGCTATTTTCCAATATCCGGTCCTGAGGAAGGCAGAGTGCAAGAAAGCAATGTCATGGCACGAGAGATCCGCTGTCGAACCAATCGGGCTTACATGTATAAAGGGTATGTACTGAGCTCGGGCGACGCTTCGATACTCGATCGAGAAGGGGGATGGGCAGGTGCATTCATCGATCGTGCAATTGACGCTTCTAACTCTCGTAAGCTCGAAGACGGTGAGATTATAGAGCTAGTCCAGATTGCGAAGGGGGTTAGAAAAGAGAAGTATCCTTACTTTAGCATGAGTGACAAGTTAGTTTGGCCGGAGTGGCGCCAGAAGGCAAGACCTATAAGAGGTAAATGGTACGAGTTTTACTGGGTTCTTCGCATTGATTGGGAAAATGGAATTGCATATCGGAGAGGGATTGGCAGAGTTGTGGCGCAGATATGGGAGGCACAAGATCTGGAGATGATCGATTTGATCCTTGGGTGAATACCAGGCGTAGTTGTCATGATGTAGATCTACTCAATTATCATGAGTACACGAGATAGATAAGAACAAAACCTTACCACTCCGCTAGAACATCTCACCAACACATCACTACGGCCCTCACTCAACCCAGACAACAGTTTGCACAAACAAAATAATCATCATATCCACAGATCCACCAGTCCACTCCTCCTCACTTCCCCTGCCCAGCATCCTTCACCCCCTTCGCAACACTCGCACTCCCATCCTGAATCCCATTCGCCACATCCGCCACACCCCTCGCCAACGGCTTCCCCGTATCTCCAGTCGCGCCCTATAATCCCATCAGCACATACCCAACAGAAAGACCCCCAAAGCCTCCTCATTCCATACAACGTTCCATGAGCTGGCAAGGTGACAGGGAGATAACCTACCTCAACAACCTCCGCCACACCCCTCCCAGCCGCACCGACGACACCACCAAGCGTGTTCGTGACGCCGCCGACGGTGTTCCCAACGGTCGAGGTGACGAATTTGAAGCCGGAGGAGATGCCGGAGTCGTTGCTTGCTGGGCCTGTCATTATGTTGTTGGCTTAATGGTGAATTTTGCTTTGGGATTTGGTAGAAGGTGTGGATTTTGAGGCTTTTGGATCAAGGTGTTATGGGGAGTTGGGCAGATCATTTGCGGGTTTGTTTGTTATATTGATGATGGGAGGTAGGATTGGGCTTGCTGACGTCATGGTATGAAGATCTTGCTTTTGGGAGGAGATCTGCGGGACGCAAGGGTATCTAACTCTTATCCATACAAACCCTGGCTTTGTGGTGAGACATGTTGTACGGTTTCGTCACAGGATGCGTGGAACGTGAGATCTGGCAAGGAGGTCTTGTTTTTGTTCGCATCTGCTATGATAATCATCCACCACTCTTCTTGTAGATGGTATTTGGGGACTTTGTAAGGCGGACTTCTACATGTATAACGAGATTCCGCTATCACTTATATGTGATATTCTGACCCACGGTGATGCAGCTTACGTTGCTTGTCCTGCCCTCCTCGGCGCAGTAGTGTACGCCTGGAGAACTCTCCTAGTTGTTTGCCCGGAAGTGCGAGACGCGTCGGTGGGAGAATGTAGCTGGGGCCAGGCGTTGCTTACCACTACAGTCTGGATCTGGTTTGTATGACACCCGTGCGCGTCGTGCATTCAGGTAGACTGTGCATCTAATACATCCTTACACTCTTTCCATCGCTGTTGTGTAAGATCCACGATTGTCCTCATCTTCTCCACGTCAACAAAACTGCCTCCGCGCTTATCAATGGCTCGTATCGAATTGGCTGCATCACCGGACATATCTACGACGACTGAGATATGCTCTCGACAGTGCTCTTCTTCAAATTGATCCGGGTCTGCCAGTATCCAGCCTTTCTCTTGCGTGGTGTCTTCAACGCCTTCCGGTGTCTCGTCAAAGACTGCAAAGCCTGCAGGAATCGGTAGACCACGTAGACTCAGCGCTTTCGCATCAGCAATTGAATCAGAGCATATGATGGCTTCCATGTCGGGATCCCACCACGCTTTGGGGAGCTTGACAGAGCGCAGCGCAGCGAGCATCGCCAGCCACGCCGCGTCCAGCGCCGCACCATCTAGGCTGATGTACAGTATGTCCAAGTACAAGGTCCAATACGCTATTATTTCCGGCTCAGACCCTACCTCCGGTTCTTGTTCAATTATGGGCTGATACCAGATTCTCAGGTCCTTTGAAGCTACCAAACCGGTTGTGGACAGTAACTGGAGAAGTCGAGATGCCAGCGACTGGGCCAGGCCAGATGGCGCTTGGCCGGGTATATGGGAGGGATTGCTCCCCGTGGAAAGTTCTACATTTGGAACCAATAGGCCGAGACGTGCGAGTTCGTCTCTATCGTTGTCTTCGTCGTTGGTAGAGATGGTCGGCGGGTTGGGCACATCGCGAGCCAAGAGGATTTCGCCGCGCACTCCACACACTACAGCAGTATTTCCCATACGCACTACAGCACTCCCATTGCAATGAGTGAGGGAATCTGTGTTGACACTCAGCTTGCGAAACTCTGTGGGTTTGCGGCCGTTCGGTCGGACTGAGGTTTGTGACTTTGACGCCGGCGAGAGGTGCGCGAGGAGGTATTGGCGGGGCTGGAGCGCGGCGAAGATCTCACGGGGAAATGTCAGCGCTGAAGGGGCATTCGCAGTTGTAGATGTTGCCGCCATCGTAGGAAACTGTCTGCGCCTGCTGATCGATTTTAGACTTTGTGGTTTTGCAACGCAGCTCCAGAAACTTTTCTGTGGTGGAGAGAGACAGCAGGGAGCTTGGACCACCAAAGCCTTGTGGCCTTACCGTACCAGTATGCCCGTACCATGGATATCTTCCACATCAGATCGTTCCGCGTCCTTCCATACCGCCGCTAAAGAAGTTAAAAAACCACTCAAGTAGTATAATTACTCCAACCAGAATAAAAACATGATGTTTGCCTTTCACCAAGACATCGTGAGCACCGGCGAGGATTTTGATAACTCTTCTTCACACTGCAGCCAAGCAGTAAACACCTACCTCTACAGTAGACGATACTCACAACATCAGCATTTTCGGGAGAATCCTGACAGGATCGACTATACGCCGGCTAGATCTGTACCCTCACTTACTAGACTCGTGAATCTTCACCTGGCATCCTGACGTCTTGACTACCCAGCCTTGCTTCAGTATGTTCATATACGAACGTGGTCCTCCGTGTAAACACGCAACTTCAGATATATGCAACAAGCATGGCTCCGACCGCATTCCATTCCAAGCTGTCTGGCCCGTAACCCGAAATCACAGCGGAACAGGGTCCGAAAAGGACGACCAGCACAAAGTCGAGCCCCTGAGCCGCGCTCCAATCGAGCTCCTGGCTACGGAACTCCTCCGGTCTATCACGGATTCTCTCGATATAGTGTCCATAGCCTGTCTCTCACTGTGCAGCAAGGCCCTCCGATATCAGATCGGAACAAGGTACACAGAACGTGTATCCCGGAGATCGATCTACCACACAATATACCCCGGTAGCCACGCCAATCGCCGGGAATTCCTGAAGATCTTGGTCAGAGATCTCAGCGCGGATTTCGTATACTGCAACTCGCATCTATACCTCCGTCGCCGGCAGATCACTCTTGAATCGTTATGCTGCCGCAGTATCGCCTCCTACCACGGCATAGTCCCTAGGAACAGGAGCAGCAGTAGCAGCAACAACACCATCATACCAAACCCACAACTCT
Organism: Pseudovirgaria hyperparasitica; assembly: GCF_010093815.1. Lineage (NCBI taxonomy): Eukaryota > Fungi > Ascomycota > Dothideomycetes > Acrospermales > Acrospermaceae > Pseudovirgaria > Pseudovirgaria hyperparasitica. Next base: position 387,662 of record NW_022985549.1, read on the forward strand.
GTAGCCCCTGCAAGCACCTAGCCGCCATGGGCCTCGACTTACCCATTCCACTCTTCCCTCTCTCATACGTCCAAGTCCACCTCGTCCTGCACCACGGCCTCTGCCTCCACACACTCGAATGCGCCGGAAGCTGGACCTGCCCACACCCACTCCCCCTTTCGTGGCTACACAAAACGAGCAAAACGCGCCCCTACCCATCCCTCCCCTTCCTCCGCAACAAAAGGAAAGACAGACCCCTCCCAGGCGACAACATACTCATGACGCACCACGTCACCGCCTTCAAATCCATCGACGAAAAACAAGTCCTCCTGCACATCAGATACGCCTTCGGCCAGCAGAGCGCCGACACCGACTTCGACCTCCGCACCGCCGTCCTCGATCTCGACTTTGCCGTCTGCAAGCACGTCCGTGTTGGCCGTCGCGATCCCAACTCCACCACCCCACTCACAACCCTCCGCATTCCTAAACAGAACCGTCACTCTATTAGCTCGCTGCGTAAATGCCCCTTTTGCCCGACTGAATTCCGAACGCACCGTCACTACCGCAAGTTGCCCCGGTATCGTACCAAGGACGATGAAACAAAATTGTATATCGAGGTTTTGGTCTGGCATCGTCTGGGCACGGGGAGTCAGCATGGGGATGGAGACTGGCTGCGGCTTGTGGATGAGGGAAGAGTGGTTGAGGTTGAGGGAGAGGAGGAGGAGGTGGGTGAGGTGAAGAAGGCGTATGAGGTGGCGTACGCGGAAGAGAAGAGGAAGAGACCTGTGCTGAGGAAATAGGGGGTGAATGGATGTGATACGGGAGGGGAAAGTGTAAGGGGGTGAGGAGGTTGTTATGTGGGTACATACATGGATTGGCATTATATTTCTCCTTCTGTGTCATGTAGCCTTATGCATGTTCATAGACTCACTAGCCCTAACAGTTTTGTAATCTGAATCAATATAAGTGCTTCGTCGTCGTATACCTTGCTTGACGCCATCACATGAAGACAAAGCAGTAGATTGTCAGTGACCACTTCATACTCTTGACAACAACAACAATAACGTGACCAAGCACGTCTCGCCTAGACATTACCAACTCTCTTACATCCAGATCCATATCATACAGAAATCCAACCATGCAAATTACCGCCTCCACCATCCATTCACCACCTCAGCTCTCCGGCAAAACATCCTGTGTCCCACCTCCACCCGCCAAATTCGCCCTATCCATATTCCCCCTTCTCCGACCCCTGTCTCCCCGTCCCCTCGCATTCCACGTTCCCCTCCCACCACCACCCCCACGGCCCCCCCTATTCCCACCCCCACGACCGGCCGGAAATCGGCCCTTACCGGCAACACTAAAGTTAATCCGCGTGAGCGGATGCTGCACCCACTCCAGCTTATCCAGCCCGAGCCGTGCCTTCTCCGCGTCACGCAGCCGCCACGCCTGGTACACGCCCATGAGCTTCTCGGGATCGACGTCATCGGTCTTGTCCTTGGCGGGAGTGCCGTTTTTCGCCGATTGGCTTGGTTCAGCAGCAATGTCGACGCCGCGCAGCTCGTCGACCCAGGCGCGCACGTACTCGCCCCGGGCGTCGTAGTCGAGGGCTTGCTTGACCGGGTTGAAGACGCGGCCGAGGCGCGGGTCGTTGCCGACGCCGGCGACGTACTGCCAATTACCCCAGTTGCTGCCGACGTCGTAGTCGACGAGCATGGCCTCGTACCATTCCGCGCCAAGCCGCCAGTCGATATTGAGGTGGGAGGAGAGGAAAGAGGCGACATTCTGGCGGGCACGGTTGGAGGTGTAGCCCGTGTGGATGAGTTCGCGCTGGCTGGCGTCGATGAGGCCGATGCCTGTCTCGCCGCGAATGAAGCGGATGAGCTTGCGGCGGGTGATTTCTGGCGAGCTGCCGGGCCCGCTGTGCGAGAGGTAGTGCCATTCTTTCTTGGTTTGCGGGTTTGAATAGGGCTGGAGATCGGCGCCGGCTTCTGCGTTTGCGCGCGAGAGCTTGGAGCCGCGGAAGCCGTGGATGGTGAAGAGTGCGGTGTTGAATTTTTGGGCACATAGGCGCATGTAGTCGCGCCAGAGGAGTTCGAAGCGGATGGCGGCTGTGCCTTTGTTTTCGCCTCCGGCCCAGCCGGGGACGGATGGCCAGTCAGTTTCTTCAGAGGGAAAGAATGGGAGTACAGGTGGTGTGCCATCTTCGAATTGTAGCATGGCGGCATGCACTTGGCGTGCAGAAAGACAACCTATGGAGAGGTACGCCGAAAGCTTGGTGCTAAAGTCCTCACCGAGAAGTCCGTTGCGAGTGTCCTTGTAGGCAGATGCTGCGCCAGACTTGAGGAGATGATGCAAGCGTTTCTGGCCTTTGGTCTCGCCACCAGCAAAGGGGTGAGCGGACCCTACATTTGATGGCCAAGAAGGCGGATTTGGAATGTCTGGCTTGGAAATCAGAGGAGAGAGGAGGGCTTCTTGCAGAGCCTCTTCGCCATCTGGAATTGCAAAGGGCTCGAATTGCGACGGAATTGAAGCTGGAAGAGGGGGTAACTTCTCAGGTAGTGGATGAGTCGGTCGAGGTCGCTCCCGCAGAGGCTCGACAGATTTTCGAAAGGTCGTGTACACATCCGGTAAGTCTATAATATTCGAAATATCGAAAGGAAGATCGCGACTGTCGTCATGATTAGCATATGAAGCGGCAGCATTGACGAATTTGATAGAGCACGTGACTGCAAAAAGTCGTAAACATAGACTTACTGGTCGACAAAGTACTTCTCGTCAAGCCACAGTTTGAATTCCTTTCCATGCTTCTCAGTCTCTTTTCTCACAGCTCTTTCTTGCGCCTTCTCTTCGGAACCTGTGTCTTCCGTCATCCACACTCCCACGATCTCGCCCTTCTCGCCGCCATCTGAATAATGCTGCAGGATATCTCGAACAACATCCACGTACTTGCCAACACGAATAACCAAACCACTTCCAAGCTGGCCAAGCGTGCCTTTCACATCCCAAACACTCTGGGACACAAATTTCGCTCGATGATAGCCCGTCCGCCAAAAGCCACTATTTTGAGCTCTTGCCTCGGGATACGGCGATTTGGAGTCACGCGACCTCAAGAACCCCGAAACCTCGATCTGATTGGCAGAGTAGACATAGACTGGTAAGATGTGCGTGAATGGCGGCGAGGCTTGTGATGACAGGCGTGATATCTCGTGGAAGACTGGATTATCAGAGACGCGCAAGTCGCGACGGAGCAGATAGACGAGAATCCTCGGGGCAGTGGCCATTGTCAAGGATCCAAATTAGACGAAGATGCAGGCGCTGTGTGTACGCAGAAATGATAAGCGAGAAAGCGGACAGCGATATAATGAGAAAAGATAGAGGCAAGGCAAGGGCAATGATATGCAAAGAGTCTTGGCGACCAATCGAAAGCACAACTGGGGTATCTTGAAAAAAATACAAGTAGGTAGAGCAATTAGACGGATGACAAGGCGGGATGACGGTGTACAAGTATGAAATGAAGGGGGAAAAAAGGGAGTGGGAGCAAGACAGCAGCACACAGGCACGAAGTGATTGGAGACTGCTGCAGAAGGGGAATGAATGATAATGGATTAGATGATCCGGGACTATAACCAACTGGCAACTAGACAGGTTGAGATCAGTGTGTTGTGGGTATGCGGGGGGGGGAATGTATGGGTAGATACCAGAATGAAGTGAGTTTGTGTTTATGAGATGCGCGAGGCGTGATGCGTCCAGTGGATGCGACCTGATGCGAGAGCCGAGAAGGCGAGAGAGGCCGACGAGGTCGAGACACGCCGATCAGGAACGGGCTCTCCCCCAATGACAACGTGTTGGGTGCGCAGACTGAGGAACTTGGCGGGTATAGCTGAGACTGGATCTCCACTGTGGCTGGCGATGCCGATGCCCACGACCTACAATGTATCGCATACTTCTCGCCCCTGGCCATGCCCCCTAAGCTTTGTTTTCTCTGTACGACGTCATAGGAATGAATACACAGTGGTCATAGTCATATAGAACCTAGGGAGTTACCGCTGAACATGGGCCCTGCCACGTCGTCCAGTCTATTATCCATCAGTCCAAGCGGCGACCGAGTGCATTTCCAGTGACATTACTCGTCGGCTATAGCACGACGGGGCTTACCCGAGGCCTAGACCTCCTCCCGATGAATTATACATATCTAGAGTACCAGATGAATGGATGGGCAATACAGATCCAAGTCTGGTGACAACGCACAGATGTCGTCGTTATAGCAGGCTGTAGTGGTTCTGAGAAAACAAGTTGGGTACTGAGTTTTGCAGCGCCACACATCCATTGCCGTTCTACTCCATCTAATCATGTTGTCACTGACGACACCATCTAGCCGTCTAGTTCATTCGAGGAACTAACTACGGATAGGCGAGGTGGAACTCGCCTTTCAAGCCACGCTTTGTGCCATCATTGACTTGGTCGCCTCGATCTGCAAGCATTACTGCTCATCGTCGTTCGTCTCCGATGCAGTCTGTTCTAGCAAAGTCTCGCACTAGACCATGCACATAGGCTATCACGGTGCGTGCTTGTGCTTCTCACTCCACAAGTCCTATGTCTTGGAGTTGATAATACATGTTTGAGTATCCCTGCCGAATCCGTCATCGATATGATCATCCCGGCCCTTACAATACGCCAGGGTCCTGGGATCGTCATCATCCATATATCCTGTGGCGCCCCCCTCGGTTCCCACATCTCCAACCCAACAGGATCTGCTAACACACGTTGCGCTCTGCTCCTATCCATCTCCATCCCTCTTTTTCTCTCTCCAAACGTTCCCGTCTTCCGTCTTGGCAGGCCTTATGCACCCAGCGCCCCTTATCAATGGTCGTTGATCGTCCTACAATGCCCAGCCACATCCCCAGCACAGACAGTTCTTCATTCGCATCGATATACCCCATGGTGCCCAATACGACGTTCCAAGCGGAGATGGCTCCGCAAGTCTACATCCAAACATCCCAATCAGGTCAATTTCGACTCTAGATGAACACTTCCTGTCGCATGCTCTTCCATATCGAACTTACAAATTGCAGTCCCATTGTCGATCTTCACCTCATAGGTGTCCCCCGCCAGATCTACATGGTTTCACCGACCTCGTTTGCCAATCTGTTCTCCTAAGCCCCACGAGCTCTGTAACGTCAACGTTGCACGGCTCTGTAACAATATGCAGCTCGTATCTTTGAATTGCAAAGATTGACGAGCTTCGTCGAGTCGATCTTGTCTTATCATGCTCGTCCAGGTTTTCTGTAGTGCTCGGCGTGCAATCCAGAGCTCTGATTGAAGTCGCTGCTTACGCATTAGCATTCGGGCCAGAATTCACACCCGCGGCTAGATTGTTATGTTTACCTTGGTATCATCCGACGAAATATTTACTCGGAAGACACGATCTACATCCGCTCGTGATGCAGCAGCCATGCCTGTGAGCCGCGACGGCCCTCTACGACAGACATTGTCAACAGAATCGATTGCGGAACACGAACCGTGATGCAGCATAAACTGCGTCCTCGTAACATGCGCCTTATGCATATGTCCATTGGGCGTCAAAATATGCTACTATGAAGACCCGGCCAGATCCGCATCACTGTCATCCTGCCTAGCTAACTAGACAAGTCGACAGAGAGAACTCATTCCCGTTCTTCCCGCGTGGCACATCCTGGCTGTTACTCGAACAACGCCATCGGATCGAACCATTACTGCATACAAACGCAATATGTACATACGCACTAAGCATCCTTGTAGAACAATCTCATCACTGTCGCACGCCAAACTCAAGGCTCGGAGACCTTAGACTCGAATGTCTACGTACCTAGCCATTATGCAACTCTCAGTCACCATGATCCATGCAAAAGCTCACCAAGTGTGTTTGCTGTTTGCACCAATTGCTGGCATGCCAATTACAATTGGGGATTAAACGTGTTTGTAGACGATACATGGATTTCGCTGCTCGGATGGGCAGGTTCCGAGCCGCGCCGTGGTTGCGAGGCGGGTGTACTTGGATGGGAGAGATTGAGTACTGATGTAGGACAACATGCGCAGGTAGGCGTCTTGATCCGAGTGGTCTGAGAGAGTATGGATGCGAGAATACGGGATCCTCAATATAACATATCGACAAAGTATCTTGGTGTAGAATGGTAATGTTAAAATCCAGTCTGGAGGATTTGGTGCATGGGAGTGCTACATACAAGTTAACATAGAGGCTGGTATTGTACACGACGGCTGTATCGTTAAGGTTTGTACTATTCTATGTCGGCAGATCAACAGTTTAGGTCAAGTATGCTCAGGCGGTCTGTGCTTTACCAAGTGCCTTGACCGAGTAATTAATTAACCCTTGTAAAGCTATCTCGACACAAACATCGACTCTATGCCGAAGGATGATTCGACCTAATTATAGACAATTCCTGTCCGCAGCAGTATTTCCCTCAGGTTAATTGTTGGCTTGTCCAGAATACTGGCTCGGCATACAATTGCACGAAACGCTAAACTTCTCGGGAAATAATGGCGTGGCTGGTAATTAGATGGCCGGGGGGCTGATGTCTGAGCATTCTCCAGCCTCTAGGTAGTCTATTTACGCAGACTTCATCACCAACACACGCACTCAGTAGACAACTAATATCCGAATTGATAAAACCTGTCATATCGCTCTAGGCGACTAATTGCCTGATGTTGACCAGCACCTCGTGTCAACACTGCTGCAGTTGCTCTTCGCACCCTTCCTTCCTCGTATCCTGAAAGTCTCTACCATGACTCCTTCCACGTCTTCTCCACCCAGGATCTTCATCGTAGAGCGATACCAGTACAGATCAAAGAGCCAGCAACTACCTCAAAAGGAGCCTCACAGTCAACATGACGACGTGGAATCCGCAAACGAGGCAGCCGACAGCGTCTTCCAGCAGCTGATGGCCGACCACTTCAGCCAGTTTGGCTACCTGGAGACCAAAGGCATCGATGCCCGCGATGGATTGTTTCGCGGTGCATTCCTTCTAGCTCAGAAGGATTCTGGAAATTACGTTGAGCGCATTGGCGTATGCGTCCGAAGAGATTTACATCTGCCCCGTTTGCATAGCGGCGCGGGCACGTGGGGAGAGATCCGCAATCTGCCCTTCCATTTGAGCCCGGATCAGAGAAGCACCAAGCGGAAGAGGGATATCTGCGATAAAGACCCACTCGGGAAGGAACCGAAGCGTTGTGAGCTCTCTGTGCGCGCGAGAGACTGTGCGAGAGCTCCCTGTGGCAGTGCGATGGATCCCTATGCTGACCCAATGCTGCTTGACGAAGGATGTTTAATGGGTGCAGCAAGGTGACGATGTTTCAATGTTGGATTAAAGGCTTTCGCGTGCTCACCTGATCAACGGTCCCACGAGCCCCTCGACGACCGTCCAGGATCCCAGCGGGCTGGCTTTAATTTTATATGTACGCCTACATTTTAGATCGAGTGATCTCGGTAAGGAATCTGGCGGCAAGACACTCACCAGCCCTCAGATCTCTTCTTTGTCAAGCTATGTTATGTCTGTGCAGCTACGTGTAGGTGGTACAACACGCTCCAAGCCACGTCAGCCGAGTAGGCTGTCCTACAAGGGATCGCTGTGCTCAACGTCTTGTAGAGGTATATTCTCGAGGCCTGCTGCCTGTCAATAGGCACGAGCGTAACATGTTGATAGTATGCCATTGTACTGCAATATCCAGACAATGACGCCAACGGCTGTATCACGGCGCTTGGGGGGTAGATAAGCTTTACAACGGCGGATACAAGCACTACGCTAATTCACTTCAAGCAGGAGGAAACGGCCTCATGCAGCAGCATTCTACGCTTGCTCGCAAATGGATAATTAGAATATCGGCATCGGGGCCGGGCACCCACGCATTGTGCCAGCTACTATGTCACTATTATGTCGCCAGTCCTGCGCAATTGGTCCTTAGTTTGTTGTGGAACTAGTACCATCGAGTAATCCCAGGTAGAGCATACGATTCTCACCAGGATGCTCGCGTGCCGAGGACTGGGTGCTTTATATGTAGTAGCTGTTTGCTGCCGCAACTATCCGGATCTCCAGCAGCTTTCACTCCAGCTCGGTTAGGGTCAAGATGCGATTCTCCTTTGCAGCCCTGTCGTCGGTCTTGCTCGCGTCGAGTGCTGTGCTGGCTACCACGCCTTTGAAGAACCATGCCGACCAGTTCAGGAAGCGAATGGACAAGTACGGTCCCAAACCACGAACAATCGAGGAGAAAACTCCCCTCGTGAAACGCAGCAGCAATGAGAGGAAGCCTTCTCCCTATGCCACCGACAGAGCCCAGCGTGAGCTACTTCAGTTCGGCACGTGAGAGAATGTGCCTGCTAATGATAATCACCCAGATTTCGTCGTTAATAGCACCGGTTTCCCCGACATTCCTTTCGACATCGGCGAGAGCTATGCTGGTCTCCTGCCCATCTCTGACGACCCGTACGAGACCCGCAAGTTGTTCTTCTGGTTCTTCCCCTCCGAGAATCCAGCCGCGAGCAAGGAGATCACGATCTGGTTCAACGGCGGTCCGGGCTGCAGCAGTCTGTCCGGCTTCCTGACGGAGAATGGTAAGTTTACGTGGCAGGCCGGCACGCTGGCTCCGGTCGAGAATCCTTACTCCTGGACGAACCTGACAAACGTCATGTGGGTCGAGCAGCCCGTCGGCGTCGGCTTCACGCAGGGCGTTCCGAACATCACGAATGAGGTTGAGCTTGGCCTCGAGTTCATCGGCTTCTACAAGCAGTTTGTCGACACGTTCAACGCGCACGGCAACAAGGTGTACCTGACTGGCGAATCCTACGGCGGCTTCTACGTCCCATACATTGCCGATGCGTTCATCACCGCAAACGACACAGACTACTACAACCTGAAGGGCATAGCAATCAACGACCCCATCATCGGCGACTTTGCCGCGCAAGAGGTGGTCGTCGCTGTTCCGTACGCAGACTACTGGGACAAGATTTTCTTCCTAAATGAAACGCACAAACAAGGGATCCACGAACAGCATGAGGTTTGCGGCTTCGCCGAGTACATGGACAAGTACTTCAGATTTCCCCCGCCGCAGGAAGCCTTCGTGCTACCCGCGCAACTGGACAACGAAACCCTCAACTGCGACACCTTCGACACCATCTACACCGCCGCCCTCGCCGTCAACCCCTGCTTCAACATCTACCACATCACGTAAGTCCGCAACCCCTACACTATACCACCCCGTCAACCCTCTAACCTCCCCCCCCCTCCAGCGAAACATGCCCGCACCCCTACTCCCAGCTCGGCATCGTCAACGCAGGCGACTACAACCCGCCCAACGCAGTCAGCTACTTCAACCGCACCGACGTCCAGGCCGCGCTCAACGCCCCCATCGGCACAAACTGGCAGCAATGCACCGCAACCGTCAACGTCTTCGGCGGGCCCACAAACAACAAGAACCTCACCGACACCTCCGTCGGCCCCGCAAACAACGGCGTCCTCGCCCGCGTCATCGAACACACAAACAACACCTTCATCGGCTCCGGCGACCTCGACTTCCTCCTCAACACAAACGGCACCCTGCTCGCCATCCAGAACATGACCTGGCACGGCCTCCAAGGGCTCCAGCAGTTTCCAAACACCCCGCTGTACTCCCCCTACCACCCTGATCCCGACGGCGGTGCCCTCGCAGGTGCTGGTACCCTCGGTACCTGGGGCCACGAGCGCGGCCTGACGTTTTACCGCACCCAGCTTGCTGGCCATGAATTGCCCGGCTTTACCCCTGGTGCGGCGTACCGGGTGCTGGAGGTTATGCTGGGCCGGGTGGGCTCGCTGAGCGATATTAGCGATTTTACGACGCAGGATGGCATGGGCGATTTTAATCGTGTGCAGGATGGTGGGTCGGCGAGGCTGAGGAGTCGTGAGTTGTGAGGACTGGGGCGTTGGATTGGAAGGGAGGGGGGGTTGTTATATAATGATGGGTGGATGGGTTGATAGATTGATAGATGGGTGGATGGAAGACTGGCTACGGTAATCTAGTGTGTATACGTGTATACCAATCATGTCCATACACACAAATTCGTTGGCGGGGTCAGTCAGGACCTCGCGGGAGACGGCGGGGTTGGTAATGGTACTGGCAATGGTCCTAATGGATAATGGGTAATGAATAACAGGTAATGAATAACAGGTAATGAATAACAGGTAATGGTAAAAGACTGACAACGACACATCAATAATACGTCGAGTATATATGTGTACGTGTGTACTATATGTACGTGTCAAGTGTATGTGTACGTGGTGACTCCTACCCTCCCACCACTACCCCTCCCCAGACCCCCAATCCATCTGCCACTAAATGAACATAAACACAAACAATGCAGACCTACCTCCCCAGGACAAACCCACATAGCTGCATCATTCATTCACAACGCCGTCTCAGCAGTATCACCCCACTGCATGGGTAACACATGCGGGTACTACCGCGTTTATACGGGGCTATGCGAGGTTGAAATGCTATGCTATCCTAGAGGATTGCGTGTAGGGGTACGCGTTGGACGGTGGGAGATGGCTGGCGTGGGGATGGGAAGGAAGTGGTTTGTATTTTGGTTATTGTTGCACAGAGGGTAGAGAATGCTGCTGATGTGGAGGATGTAAATGGGGCATCAAAGTATACATGGCTAACGAGCGCATCGCGACATGCAAAGAGTGATAAATCTGAGCGTTATACAATTTACATGCCCAAAGAAACCTCCGTACGCTGTACGTTCCAACTACATCACAACAACAACAACAACACCACATTTGCCAACCCCCCAATCCCCAATCTCCAAACCAAACCACCTCACATCTCCCCATGCCCGCCCTCACGCCCAACAAACGGCTCCAACCGCTCCCTAAACTCCTCCACACCCATCTCCTCGCCAGCCCAAAACTGCACCTGCCCACCGCCCAACTTCCGCGGCGGCACAAGCACATTACCCACAACCTGAATGACGCCGTCCCTCGCAACGCCATCCTTGACCGTCACGCGCGAGAAGCCATTAATCTTGATCTCGGTAAACGGGCCGTACTTGCCCACGTCGACGCTCAGACTGCGGTCCTCGAGCAGGGTGGGCAGGTCGACGTGGAAGGCGGTGGGGTCGAGGGCGGAGAAGGGGAAGACGAGGTCGGATTTCTTGTCCATTTTGGCGCGGTAGAAGGCGTCGGAGTAGAGGGTGTTGTTGGGCGCGACGTGGTACTCGAGCAGGGCGGCGAGGTATTTCTCGCCGTATTTGCTGAAGAGGAAGGCGTTGATGCGGGGGCCGAGCTTGGTGAAGGCCCAGTTTGAGGGGGCGAAGAGGGTGGTGCCGGTGTGGGGGGTGGTGGTGTTGAGCTTGTCGAGCAGGCCGGTCTTGGTGAGGGCGAGGGTGAGGGTGCTGAATTCGGAGGGGAGGAATTGGATGATGTCGGCGATCTTGGGGGGTGGGAGGATGATGCTGTCGAGGGCGTGGATGACGCCGTTTGTGCCGAAGATGTTGATGGCGATGACGTGGGCGTAGAAGTTGAGGGTGACGCCGCGGAGGCCGATGCTGACGGAGAGGCGCTGGGGGAGGTTGCCGGCGCCGAGGAAGGAGGATTGTAGGAGGGTTGGGATGGTGTGTGCGGTGAGGACACGGCCGGCTGGGTAGAAGACGGGGGAGATGTGGTACGTCAGGAGGGCCTTGATGAACTCTTTGGATGGCGTGTGGTGTTTGGGAATCTTCTCGAACGCTTTGTCCGTGGGAGCAAAGACGGTATAGTTTGCAGCAGTGCCGTTCAGGATCTTGACCAAGTCCTTGTCCTCGTCGATCAGTTTTGCCAACTTGGTGGTGTACTTGCTCTTGGCGATCAATTCATACACGGTGAGGTTCGACTTTGGGTGGTGCGGCTTTCCGTGGTGAGGAGGTTTGCCATGGTGAGGCGGCTTGCCATGATGGCCTTTTCCAGGAGGTCCAGGGTGTTTACCATCAGGAGGCGGTGGTGGATGCTCGCCAAAGACGTCAAACGGGTCGTCGCTCTCGACATAGCTCTCCAGCCAAGACTCTACATCGTAGCCGGTGTCGTATATCTTCTCATACGCGGTCTTGCCAGTCTCAACGACGACATCAAACGCCTCGTCGATGGCACTCTTTGAGCGGTCCAGGAACTCTCCGGCATTGCTCTTGAACGAATGCCAGTAGTCGCCAATCTCCTCGAGACGTTCGGGTTGGTGATGGTCCTCGATCTGGATCTCGGCCAGAACCTTCTCGTCCGGAAGGACCAGTGCGGTAGATAGCGACGCTGCTGTGAGTACTGCGAGCAACTTCATGATGTTTGTGGTGGGGTGTGGTGTTGCAGGAGAGGGATGTCAGAGAGGCGGGCAAGAGTGAGTGGTATAGAGCGATCAATGACGCGAATCACCTCACGCTACAGGGGGTTAGGTGAGCAGGCTACAGGCTCTTCGTCTGTGAATAGTCGCAATGTACGCCACAGCGAGCAGGAGAGGAGTGGATTGGACAGAAGCGGCACGAGTGGTCATCAATTGGTAGAGGAATATGGCAAAACTGGAGCCAGAGGCGGGTGATGGTGTAGGTATGCGTGTATGCGTGTATTCGAGGATTCGAGTATTCACTCACACGCAGACGCAAATGCTGACGCGGACAAACATTTGCGGAGAAGTCATCGTCCATCCATTCATTCGTTCATTCCGGTGACGTAAGCCCCGCATTCTCGGCGTCGGGCCTTGTGTTTACCCGACGGCTGGGGTCCGGGGAGTATCACGTGGTGATAGCGATAAGAGCCGAGCCATAGAAGAAGTCCAAGACCACGACTGTTTTCCCCCCCTGATGGCTTCATAAACAACTCGCATTCACTCTAGTTGCCCTACTACAGGAGTGCTACCATGACAAAGCCGTCGCAGGATCATCGTTGGACCAGACCACCCCGCCCTAACACACACAATCGTCAACATACCGTCATGGCGCATTCGCCTCGGCCACAAGAGCCTTGCTCCACGAGATCTTGCAGATTGACGGCAACGAATCCCGCGTGAATGATTAAGCTTTTTCCCCAAGTCTTGAGAAGCTTGATGCCCCCTCTAGCGAGTGGATGTCCGGCGGGCGAATTGCTGGGACTAGTTTTGTAGGTAATTAGCTTGGTAGCTTTGTGGGTAACATACGTCAATCTGTGCCTGTACTTATTACGACGAGTGACGTCTCTGCTACTCTCAGGAGGTTTTGTTCGTAGTTTATAGTCGATCTCTCTCGTGCTCAGTCTTCACATAGCTCGCAGGTATATGAAACTCTGAGGATCTATTCCAGACTATCCTCCATCCTACCAGTCTCCTTCAATCACCACCATCATGGCCGGTCTTGCAACTCACGTAACAACCCCCCCCCCCCAAAACCCTTTCCAACTACATGCCATCCCCGAACTGACAACTCCCCCCCTGACACAGATCGATCCTGACGAGCTCGTCAAGAAGCTCCACGACCACCCCGTCCACAGCCACCACGCCCCCCGACGCAGTCACATCAACCAAGTAACCCCCTACTCATCCCGCTACGCCGCCAAAACCGAACTCCCCAAATTCAAGATCCCGCAAGCCAGCGCCCCCGCCGACGCCGTCCACCAGCTCATCAAAGACGAACTCGACCTCGACGGCCGGCCCAACCTCAACCTCGCCAGCTTCGTCGGCACGTACATGGAGCCGCAAGCCGAGCAGCTCATGATCGAGAACCTCTCCAAAAACATGAGCGACGCGGACGAGTACCCGGCCATGATGGACATGCACGCCCGCTGCATCAGCATGCTCGCCCACATGTGGCACGTCCAACCGGGCGAAACCGCCATCGGCACCGCAACAACCGGGTCCAGCGAGGCAATCCACCTCGCCGGCCTCGCCATGAAACGCCGCTGGCACGAAGCCCGCACGCGCGCCGGCAAGGACACCCTCAAGCCCAACATCCTCATGGGCGCCAACGCCCAGGTCGCCCTCGAGAAATTCGCCCGCTACTTCGACGTCGAGCCGCGCATCCTGCCCGTCTCCCGCGCCTCCCGCTACCGCCTCGACCCGGCCCTCGTACAGGCAAACATCGACGAGAACACAATCGGCATCTTCGTCATCCTCGGCTCCACCTACACGGGCCACTACGAGCCCGTCGCCGAAATCGCCGCCCTGCTCGACGCCCACGAGCAGGAAACAGGCCAGTCCATCGACATCCACGTCGACGCCGCGTCCGGAGGCTTCATCGCGCCCTTTACCCACGCTGGCGCCGGGCCCGACACGCCCTGGGACTTTGCCCTCCCGCGCGTCAAATCGATCAACGTGTCCGGGCACAAATTCGGCCTCGTCTACGCGGGCGTCGGCTGGATCGTCTGGCGCGACGAGCACCTGCTGCCCCGGCACCTCGTCTTCGAACTGCACTATCTCGGCGGCACGGAGCAGTCGTACACGCTCAACTTCTCGCGGCCCGGCGCCCAGGTCATTGCGCAGTACTTCAACCTCGTGCATCTTGGCGTCGAGGGGTACCGGAATGTGATGGAGAATGCGCTGGCGAATGCGCGGCTGCTGTCGCGTGCGCTCGAGGCGACGGGCTGGTATGAGTGTGTGTCGGATGTGCATCGGCGGGTCGGCTCGTTTCACTTGTCCCCTTCCCCTTCCTCGCCCGACCCGGAATCCGACTCGCCCTCCGACTCTTCCGACTCTTCCGACTCCTCAGCAGCATACAACCCGGGCCTCCCGGTGGTGGCATTCACGCTCTCCCGCGCCCTCAAAGCCTCGCACCCGCACATGACGCAAGACAGCATCAGCACGCTGCTGCGCGCAAAGCAGTACATCATCCCCAACTACGCGCTTCCGCCGCACGAGGACGGGACCGAGATCCTGCGTGTCGTGGTGCGCGAATCCATGTCGTTGGACCTGTTGCATCGCCTGATTGCCGATATCTGTGAGGTTACGGATCGGGTGATGCGGATGGCGCCGGGGGATTTGGCGGTGTTTGACAAGGTTGGGGGCGGAAGTGGTGGGGGTGGTGGTGGGAGGGGGCCGAGTGTGGAGAAGAGGTTTGGGAATGCGGGGTTGGGGCATGAGGAGAGGGATAAGGCGCGGCGGCCGATGGGGGAGGGAGTGCATAGGAGTGTTTGTTGATTGGGAGAGGGGGGCTTGGGGGATGTGCTGATCGATGTAGAAGGATAGGAGATGTTAAAGAGTACTCAAGTTAGGGTTTATCAAATCTACGCTTAACGTACACTCTTTAGAATACTATTATATTATATTTAAGTTTATCAAATGGAGAAGATGTAATATTATACTATATACTAGAGGATAGATAAAGAGAATAGAAGATGTTAAATAGTACTTAAGTCGGGGCTTATAATGATATTAATAATAATATTATTATTATTATTATTAATTAACTACTAGGTAGATTAGTATTCTATAGGTATATCTCTCCTAGAGTAGTAGCTAATAGTAGTTATTATATCTAGATCTATACTTAAAGTACTAACTACTACTTATAGAAGAGATTTATCTTTAGTAGCTCTCTATATCTAGTACTAGTATATATATAGTAAAGAAGATTAGTAGCTCTCTATATCTAGTAGTAGATATATATATATATCTATACTTATAGTATTCCATCTTACGCCGTAGTACTAGTATTTATATTCGTAGCTTTATTAGTAGACCCCGGATATAAAAGACGGAGGACACGGTTCTACTAATAGCGTTTTATAGTAGCTTATTTTACAAAGTTCGTCCAAGGAAGCCGCCGTGTTACTAGTACTAGTACTTATATCCATGTATCAAGGAACGTACACTCTACATAACGCTATTATATACTAATTATTAAAAGAGAGGGGGGGAGAACATAATATTATACTCTATACTATAGATAGGTAAAGAAGAATAGGAGATGTTAAATGGTACTTCAGTTAGGACTTGTAAACTCTACGTCTTGACGTACTACACTCTACATGACGCTGTAGTGTGTTGTTTATTAATTTATTATTGCTTAGTTTCTAACCATTTGCCGTTTGTCGTTCGTCGTTTGTCCGTGAGATGGTAGAGAGTTGAGGGTGTCGGAATAGGGGTACGTTGTATATCTAGGGATCGGATGTATATAACGCACCTCAACCACAACCACACCACACCCCTTATCCTTCCTTCTCCTCTACATGCTGCCTCTCCCCAACCTTCTCCCCCGTCACCTCCACCCTCTCCTCCCGCAAATCCTTCATACCCCCTATACCACCCCCACCCTCCACATCCCGCACCCCAATCTCCGCCCGAGCACTCGCATCAACCACCCCCCGATACCCCTGCACGAAATTCACACAAACCGCATACGACACCGCACCGACAAAAAAGCACAACGGCACCACCATGCCCAACGCAGTCCCATGCCGATCCCCGGCCACGCCCAACAACGGCGGCACAACCGCACCACCACTGACGCCAGCGACAATCCAGCCGCTGCCGCGCTTCGTGTGTCTGCCCAGACCGCGCATGCCGAGCGCGACAATGGTGGGGAAGCAGATGGACTCGAAGAAGAGGGTGAGGTAGAGCAGTGCGACGCCGGTGTTGTTGTCGCGCTGGGTGATGCTGGGCGCGAGGAAGATGATGCAGCTGGTGAGGTAGGCGAGGAAGATGAGGCGCGGCTTGAAGGCGGTCATGAGGGCGACGCCGACGAAGCGGCCGAGGGCAAAGGCGCCTTGGGCGCCGGCGAGGAGTTTGGATGCTACGGCGGAGTCCTGTGGTGGTTGTTAGTGTTTTGGCGTTGGTTCTCAGGGGGGATGTACGGTGTTGGGACGGGTCTGCACGGCGTAGTTGATAAAGTAGCTTGCGATTGCGACCTGTGCGCCCGTGTAGCAGAACTGCGCGAATGCGGCGTGGAAGAGGCGGTATTGCTTCCGGAACGGCTGGTCGTCGGCCTCGGCGTGCGTCTCCTGGACCTGGAAGGCCATGTCGGCGTCGGTGATTTCGGGGATGGGGCTGAAGAGGAAGACGGCGGCAAGGAGGAAGACGAAGCAGGCGATGGCGAGGTAGACCCACTGCACGTTCTGCAGCGATTTCTCGTCGTCGTGCACGCTGGTGAAGAAGACGTAGGATGCCATGACGGGAGCGACGACTGTGCCTATCCCGTTGAAGGCCTGGCTGATGTTGATGCGGATCTCCGAGTACTTTGGAGGACCGCAGACTGGGTATGTGGTGTCAGCATGTCATAACCAATAGCTCGAGTAACGACAGGACGGGCATTGAGCTGGATCATGGCTGAGGTCGAGTACCTGTAATGTACGGATTCGCCGCCGTCTCGAGCGAACCAAGACCATTCCCAATGATGAAAATCGCACCACAGAACCCGCCAAAGGAGCGGTGGAGCAGACACGGCCAGGCGACGAGGGCGCCAATGCCATACAGGCAGAGGCCCCAGATGAAGGTGATCTTGTAGCCGTAGCGGCGCAGGAGCCAGTTTGCGTGCCCGAGGGAGGCGAGGGGGTATGCTCTAAGATCGAGACATCATGAGCAACCATTTCGCTTCTCAGTTGCGTCAAGTCAACAAACGTACCCAAAATACGCAGCCTGTAGCCCCGAAGAGCGGGCCTGGGTGATACCAAGCTGGTTCTGGAAGTGCTTGTTCAGCGTATCAAGCAAGCCGTACGAAAAGCCCTATACTCATCAGCTTCACAATCAACTCGCCCTCATCTCCCTCAAAACATACCCAGAGAAAGAACAACAGCGTAACAAGCGCAATCGGGTAGATCGATTGGCGCAGGGTGAGTTCGGCAGCACGCGTCCTCTCGCTGTCCCGCACCGTAACTTTCGTCTTGCGGAGGAAGTTGAAAGCCATTGTGGCAGTCGATGCTGTATCTCAGCACAGTAGCTCAGAGGGTCAGGGGACGGCAAGGTCAGCGGATCGAGGGCGGTATTTATGGCATGCCAATGACCACGGTGCTGTTGTGTCTTGGCTGTTGCTGGGATGTAGATTGGATATTACCGTCTTTGCTTGGATTGCCCGTGTCGAGGCGGTTAATGTTGCGAGGGAGGTTCTGTAAACACAGGTGGCAGATGTGTTCTTCTACGTTTCGCTTGATAGCCGTGCAATGATGCCAGTACACAGAAGGTATAACTCACGAGCAGATATCATGTAAATGAACCTACGAAGAAGATTAGCAGTCGTGAGAGACCTGGGAACATTGGAAAGTCATGATGAACCCCCCCCCCCCCCATCCACACAACAAACACCCCAGACATTAGCCGTTTGCGGGGAAGGCATGCAGGGGACTACTAAGTAGGCCGCTCCTGCCCTCTCTCTAGTGGCTAGTGAACCACACTCCGGCTCAATAGACCCTGAACGCCTCATGACTGACTGACTGACTGACAGCTAGCTATTGCTGCATTTCTCGTGGCTACCAAGGGTGTTCCCTGCGCTGCCCAGCCCTGTCTTGCTGTCCAGGCCGGCAGATGGATTGCACGTAGTTGTCGTATAGCGGATATCCCGTCGTGTATATAGCATACTTGACCGGAACAAGTCCTGACGAAGCTGTTCTGGCGATGTGGTTTGCTTCATTAGTACTTGATTTTGAATGAATGACGGAGAGAAAGTAAAAGAGCAGATTGTGGGTGGGGTGTTTCAAGTATTTAGCTTCTCATTAAGATGTATTGTATGCAACTACTAGTACTCGCAGTCTTTTCTACGAACAATGCCTCTGTAGTACACTAGTATTTATCAAGGATATTATATTGATATTTATATGCTATAGCATGTGAACACAACTACTATTACTATACCTTTTACTACAATCTTAACCGAAGTTCTTATAGTAGTCACAGGTACCAAGAGATCAACGGACCGGGTTCTTCGTATCAATGTTAGTAGTTGGTGCACGCTTTGATGCCAGGCACTTTCATTGGTTTACCTGGCGACCTCATCTCCATCTCGACAGCAAGGCTTAGCCGAGGCTTTGTGGCATGCATGGCAGCACATGAACAATATCTGGTCGTTACACCCAGATCCGCAGAGCTGGGACGATGGCCCGAGATAGCGGACCCGAGCGAGCGGTTCCGAGGGAAGATGGGGAGCCAGCGTGTCGGAACGCGGATACGTGATAGGCATGCCGACGTCGGGACGCATGTGGCTCCCGTTTCAACGAATGAAAGGCATGGAGTTTACACCAGATGTATGTAGCGTGCCGGTTGGAGCAACGTGACGTCTTTGCAGCCAAGGCGTAATATGCTCAACTCTTGCTTTTTATGAACCGGCTTCATGGGTCAGGAAGATGGGTACGGGGACGATACTGCTGTATATATATACATGACAGCCTATCAGAGCGCGAAATGGTGCTGAAGGAGGACAGTCGCAGCCAATATCGTGATTGTGATGAGGCTTGCATCGAGCACCTGGACCCATGGAGGTGGGCCATTACCCACACGTTGGGTAAAAGTCCGTCGGAGGGAAGAAGGGACATGCTACCGGCGATGAATTATTCGATGCGACTCGAGCATGGCGATATGCCGTAGCGTTGTTGGCTCGGCTTGGGGTGCCGTGAGCGGACCGTAGCGGCGCTATGAATGGGTAGTAAGCGTGACGAGTCAGTAGATATCTCAATCAGTAGATATCTCGATCAGTACGGGGCTCGTGGAAAAAGCACGTTGAAGGCGTGTCAGGAGGGCACGAATAGAGAAAAAGTGGACTGTCGAGCATTCCAAGCAGATGGCCGTCAACCAATAGGAGACTGTTGCGATTCTCGTGGTGTTGTGGTGTGCTCTCACAACTGTGGGCTTCCGGGTCAATCAAGGAGTGTGAAGAGTCATGTAGGCTCTCAATCGTACGTTCGGGTAAGCCAGCACTAAAAGTGATCTTCCTGACAGCTGTGAAGTGCCATCAGTCAGTTGTCGGACCTTGGTATCAGATGCTCCAGGAGTAGTACTGGAAGCATGACAGATCAGTGTACAAGCCTCAGACGAATACAGCGTTGCTCGGCAGGCGGTGGTGTGCTCTAAAGGACGCAAAAGAGGGCGCACGACGCCCTCTTTTACGTCCAGGGGCCAATTGAAGGGCACGAGAGGCTCTGAAATTGTTGATATCTTTGGAGGTCGTACCATGATCGGCCCTTTCGGTGGGAGGGTGGTGACATTGCCAGGACTATGAGTGGTGCAGTAGCCAATGGAGCTGGCTTGTCCGACGACGACAGCAGGTTTGAGCGACAGGAACAGTCGAAGGCCTGGCTAGCAGTTCTGGCAAGATGAGCAGAAGGGGACAGAGGGACATGAGAGGTGTCAGGCACCCTTGTTTTGTGGCTCAGTCAAGAGAGCATCATGCTGGAGTTCTGGGGTGCAGACAGCCGGGCGTGGCAGGCCAATGGTGAAGTCGTGAACGTGAGAGTGTTGCAGTGGTCGGGGACAGCGAGGAGTGAGAACAGGCTTCTGGAAGTTCGTATCATGTATATAAGTAAGTGGTGAGGAGTGGTGGTGGTGGAGGTTGAGCTTACTTGTCGGCGAACCTCTTTAGCAGCAGTAGACAAGTCTATAATCTCCCTCGACACGGGCAAACTTGATATTGTGGCTTGAATTACCAGTCATCTTCATTCACTCCACGAAGGCAGACAGAATGCAGCCCTTAGGTGGCATGGATATATCAAGTGTTGCGACTGCTCGTCAAGTTACAAAGGTGAGTGGAGGGGCCGTGGAGCTGAGGTTGTGCTGGACGGGAACAAGTAGGATGACTAAAGGAAGGCAGGTGGACTACGAGAAGCACGTGATACAGCTGATAGAGAGAGAACGAATGCAAAAGTTCCTTCAGCAGCTCGGTCTGACACGGTGGCAACAGCAGCAGCAGCAGCAGCAGCAGCAGCAGCAGCGAGCAGGGTACAGACAGACGTCGGCGGCGGAGGGCATGGATAGTAGCATTGAACAAGTCATGGAAGGACTCTCGAAACAAGCGTGCGCGCTCAAATGCGAGTGTCCGGTGATGGACAGCAACAGCAGCATCGAGGAAGTCAGAAAGATCAGCGGAATGTGGCAGAGTGGCAATCTCACACCGATGGAGCAGTTCATGGTGGTCAGTCCAATCAGCGATGCTCAGACATGGATGGCCAAGCAGTCGCTGGAGAGGAGCGATGTCGCGGCCGGAGAGCTGGATGCGAGAGTGGTTGCGGAACGTCAACTGTCGGTGAAACAGTGTTGTGGTGAAGAGGAGAGGAGAGGAGTGAATTGACAGGTCAGGTGGATGGATTGGAGGAGTGTGCTGAGGGGGGTGATGAGGCTTGAGGGGTGTTGAGGGGTGGTTGTGCTGGATATGCAGGACAGGGCAGGACAGGGCAGGGCCAAGCAGGCACAGCAGCAGCCCAGTCAGCCAGTGAGGCAACAGGAGTGTGTGTATATACAGGCAGTCCTACAATGGAACCAATTGATGCCAAATAGATGCAGGATAATTAAGTAGATGCAGAATGGATGCAGACGAGGAGGGCGTGGGCGTAGTAGACTGTGGACGTGAGGATGTGATGGATATGCTCGTGCCGCCCTGTCTCTCGCGTGTCTCTCGTGCGTCTTGTGCCTCTTGTGCCTCTCTCTCTCCCTCTCACTGCGGGTCTACGATGTACTACCATGGTGCCAAGTAATACGGCGGCAGATCTACTAGACTAGGGCCGACCATGCTACCATCCATCTCACATCTCACATCTCACTTGCATCACCCTCCTATATAACGACTACTACTACTACTACTACTACTACTACTACTACTACTACTCTACTACTGTAATAATACTGGACCTAGCACAAGGGGCGGGCGTCTGCTTAGTCTTTGCGCCATCAAACCAATCTCACGATAATACATCCGTCTGCCGTCCAGCGATGGTCAGTCGTTGATGATAAGTGAGTGAGTGAGTGAGTGAGTGAGTGCCTCCCCCGCTGACGTCGCTGCCCCGCTGGCTGCTGGCTGATGGCTGATGGCTCCTCTATCGGCTTCTCCGTCGTCATGAACAACGGCGTTTTAGGAGTGTGAAGCTTTTATCTGCACATCTATCCTACTGTGTTTATCTGTCTGCCTGCTTATAGTTGGTGTCATTGTTGGAGGTGCGTCGAGCACAATGCATGCTACCACTCTCTTCTCTCGCCTGGTGGGAATGAAGAAGCAACATCACGAGAGTCACACAGAGAATGGATTGATGGATCTGATGGGAAGTCGCTTGACTGTTCTACCCGAGTGTGTCGTGACCTTTTTCCTCCTCCCGACAATGCACTGCACTGACTTCCATCCATTACCATCCATACTTACATACATCCCTCCATCCATTCATCAATAATTCCATTCACCGCCTACTGCTACTGCTGCTGCTGCTGATCCCACCGTGTCTTGCTCTCTCCTTCTTCCAGCTTCGACGCTGCTTCTGTTGTTTGCTGCCTCTGTCATTCATTCCTCCTTTACACACCCTTCACTCACTCCCTCCACCTCCACCTCTCCTCTCCATCTTTCTTCATTCCACTCACTCCTATTCACCCAATACTCCACTCTTCCCTGCCCCGGCTGATTCATTCACTCCACTCACTCATACACGCCGCACTATATACCTATCCTCATATCCCGTCAACAGGCCCTCCCTTGCTACCTAACCACCACCTCTTTGCTGAAAATCAATTCATTTCCCTCAGTAATTACACATAGCATGGGCTCGCGACTCCAGCGCTCCTCGACAAACGAGCACAGAGATCCTCTCGCTGCTGCACACATTTACTACGGTGACTCTCACAAGAAGGCTTCCCGCGTTCGGACCTGGTCCACGGTAAGACACTCCACCACTCATATCTGCTCTCTCTTCCTGGAGCTCTCTCTACACCTCTCGAGCCCTCTCCCTCTCTCCCAACAAATCACATCGGGCACTAATCTGGTTACACAGCAAGTTGGCTCTGCAGCCACCACGACGAATACTGGCGCGAAGCTCCCCACGAGGCGTTCTAGCCACGGTACCGCTTCCTCTCTCTCTCTCTCTTTCGCTCTCCTCCCCCCCCCCCAACCCTCCAATCCCATCACCCCATGCAAACCGCTAACTGATCATCCCACCACACCACAGACGAACAAACCCTCCAACCACGCAGATTCCTCGTCGACGTCAACAAGACCCTGACCTCTCTCCTGTCGCGCGAAGACACTGACGGCAATTGCCAAATCACAATCGACGATGATGGTCCCAAAGTACGTTGAATATTAATTACTTGCCACACAAAGAGCTCTCAGCATGTCTCTGACACGGCCCAATCAATAGGTCTTCTCGCTCGGCACCGCTGCCTCGAATGGCATCAACAAGGCTGACATACGCGGCACCTATATGCTGTCCAACCTGCTGCAAGAACTCACCCTGGCTCAAGACTACGGTCGCAACGTCATCTACTTGGACGAGGCGCGGCTGAACGAAAATCCCGTCAATCGCCTGGAGCGCCTCATTCGCGACCATTTCTGGGACGGTCTCACGCGTCGCATTGATGGCTCCAATATTGCAAAAGTTGGCCGTGATCCAAAGGACTGGACCTCGGATCCAAGACCGCGCATCTACGTCCCGAGAGGTGCGCCCGAGCAGTACGACTACTATACCCGCATCGCAAAAGAGAGTCCAGACATGCGCCTGGATGTGCAGTGGCTGAATGAGGAGTGCGATGATCCGGCCTACGTTCGGGACTTGAATGCCGCACCTGGCCTGCTTGCCGTCGCCATGGAAGAATACGTCGATCCCAAGACTGGCAATACCGACCTGCGTGGCCTGCCATTCGTTGTACCGGGTGGCAGATTCAACGAGCTGTACGGATGGGACAGCTACATGGAGTCTCTCGGCTTGCTCATCAACGGTCGTGTCGACCTGGTCAAGTCAATGGTCCAGCATTTCTGCTTTTGCATCAAGCATTATGGAAAGATTCTAAACGCCAACCGCACCTACTACCTGTGCCGGACACAGCCCCCGTTCTTGAGTGATATGGCTCTGCGTGTCTATGACCGGATCAAGTTTGAGCCCGGAGCCTTGGACTTTCTGCGACAGGCCATCCTCGCCGCAATCAAGGAATACCACAACATTTGGATGAGCGAGCCTCGCTACGACCCCGAGTCTGGCCTGACCAGGTACCGACCAGGCGGCATCGGTGTCCCCCCGGAGACTGAGGCTTCCCACTTTGTGCATGTCCTCGATCCCTACGCCAAGAAGCACGGCATGACCTTTGAGAGCTTTGTCCAGGCCTACAACAGCGGCGAAATCAAGGAACCCGTCTTGGACGACTACTTTCTCCATGATCGTGCCGTCCGGGAATCGGGACATGATACCTCGTACCGACTCGAGAGAATCGCCGCAAGCCTCGCCACCGTCGACTTGAATGCCCTGCTCTACAAGTATGAGCAGGACATTGCTCGCACTATTCGTGGCCACTTTGGCGACAGCCTCGTCATTCCAGCAGAGTTTTGCACAAAAGGTCAGGTCCCGGGGCATGTGGAGAGCTCGGCAGTCTGGGACCGCCGCTCGAAGAGGAGACGCGCCCTGATGGACAAGTACATGTGGGACGAGGAGCAGGGCATGTACTTTGACTACAACACCGTCACTAAGAAGCACACCGGCTACGAGAGCGCTACCACTTTCTGGCCCATGTGGTCCGGTGTCGCAACTCCCCGCCAGGCTGCCATCCTCGTGGCCAAGGCCTTGCCCAAGTTTGAAGCCTTTGGTGGCCTCGTCTCTGGAACGGAAAAGTCGCGCGGTCCGGTGGGGCTTGAGCGGCCAAACCGGCAGTGGGACTATCCCTTTGGCTGGGCGCCCCAGCAGATTCTTGCCTGGGTCGGGCTGCAGCGTTACGGGTACGAAGCAGAGGCTCAGCGACTGGCCTACCGGTGGATATACATGATTTGCAAAGCCTTTGTCGACTTTAACGGCGTCGTCGTCGAAAAGTACGACGTCACTCGTCCCATTGACCCGCACAAGGTCGAGGCCGAATATGGCAATCAAGGGAGTGACTTTAAGGGTGTGCCGCGTGAGGGGTGAGTTTCTTGCTGTCCTTTTTTGCTTTTGGGAATTTGATGTGTGTGACTTGGGTCTCTAACGCGGTAGCAGATTCGGCTGGGTTAATGCAAGTTATATATACGGATTGACACTGATCAATGCTCATCAAAAGCGTGCTTTGGGCGCACTCACGACCTACGACACCTTTCTCAAGGCTACGGAAGCCCTGGGTCTTTGACCTGCTGGCATCAAAATATGACTGCACGACGAGGGGGGACATGCACCAAGTGCTGTCAATGTGTGAGGGGACATGCACACCCAAGTGGCTGTCAATATGGTGGTTTTTGTTTTGGCTCCCAGTAGCTCATCATGGAACGGCGTTTTCAAAGGGGTGCATGTTTGTTCTTCCCCGACTAATTATGCCCAAAAGACTTTATGATTGTAATGGGTATTAGAGCGCGTCTGGGTGGTACTAATGACCTGTCTTGTCACAAAGCATGCACTACGGAGTTTCTGAGGGGTTGTCTGGAGCATAGATGGCATAATTGATTGACCAGTAAACTATAATCTTCATCTGGCGTGCTTGCAGTGCTGTCTTCAGGCGAGATCAAACTGTGAGGTTAATGGACGGACTTAATTACAGAAGGCGAAGAAGACTCCAGAAGGAAACCTACATGTCCACGGATCGCGCTTGCCCGAAACGGGGCTAGCGCGAAGTGGGAGGCGGTGACATGTTGCTTTCGAACCTCGCCTCGATCTTAGTCCCAGTCATCACTGTCTTCACTTACACACCCATAGCCAAAACATTCGTATAAAAAGCTTCTGTTCTCGTCCTCCATCCAACTGACAAAGAAACTTCCCTCACTTTTCTGAACTCGACTCTCTACATCCTCCTCCTCATCCTTCATACTCGGGACCCTCCTCTCTTGGACTGGACCCTCCTCCCGCCGACGTCATCCCACTTTTGAACAACTCAACCCCAACTCACTCCACGTACGACAGACACCACACACACGACCACCACGAACAACATGTCTGACGACTGGGACTCCGTCACCAAGATCGGCAGCCGCACGCGTGGCCCCGGTGCCGCACAGCGCGAGACTGTCGTCCGCGGCCAGAGCGCGCTCAACGCCGCGAAGCGGAGCGGTGCCGTCGTGGCTACGGAGAAGAAGTTTGCTGCTGGGAATGCCGTATGTCCTTCCTCCCCGCCTCAACCCCAAATCTTCCACTTTCTACATATTCAGTCACTAACAAACAACACCACAACAGTCCGGCCACGTCGAAGGCCAACACCTCACCAAAGTCGACCGGTCAGACGACATTGTCAAGCCCAAGACGGTGGGCGTCAAGGTCGGCGACGCGATCAAGAAGGCCCGTGCCGAGGCCAAGAATGATAAAGGCGGCACCATGACGCAGAAGGATCTGGCGACAAAGTGTAATAGCACGCCGACGATTATCGCGGACTTTGAGCGTGGATCCGCCGCGCCCGATCAGAAGCTGCTGGGTAATATTGAGCGGGTACTGAATGTTGTGCTGCGCGGTGATAAGATTGGGCAGCCGAAGTTTCCGAATAAGAAGTAGATGACGGTGGTGCTGGTGGTTGGGGTGCTGGGTTTGAGCGGCATGAGCGGCGTGGATGGAGGGATGGGTGGATGGGGATGGGCTGGTATAGATGTATGCTGGTGCTGATGTAGATGGTATAGACTTTTCAGCTGGTATACCCCTCCCCCCCTCAGGGACTATCGTACCTCGCACATGTTTCAGTCCTCTTGCATGTGAACTCCTGAAGCCGCTTGACTCCATGTCCCGGAGCACTGCTTTCCCTTTCCCAATTGAAGAATGCAGATATTCCGGACGATGGCCATGATCATGATTCTGCCTCTTTGAACTTTCTTAGAGGAAAAGTGAGAAGAAGGAAGTGTAGAATTACGCCCTGCCTAAAATTTGTAGAACCGTGAATAAAAAATAGCCTGTCCCTCCTCCTTCTGCTTATCGTTGGCCTTATTCTTATCCTCCTTCTTCTTACCCTCATCCTTACTCTATCCTTAATCTTATCCTCCTCCTTACCCTTCTCCTTCTTCTTATGCTTACCCTTACTCTTACCCTCCTTCTTCTCCTTCTCCTTCTTATTCTCCTTCTTCTTCTTCTTCTTCTCCTTCTCCTTCTCCTTCTCCTTCTCCTTCTCCTCCTACTTCTTATTCTTATCCTTAGCTATATTATTTCCCTTATTCTTCTTATTATTCTCCTTCTTATCCTTATTCTTATTCTAATTCTTACCCTTTCCCTTACCGTCCATTATCTTAGAATATTTAAAAAAAAAGGGGATGTAAAAAAAGGGGATTTAAAAACGGGGGTTTAAAAAAGGGGATATATAAAGGGAGGATATATAAAGAGGGGATTTAAAAAAGGGTGATTTAGAAAAGGTATTCTAGAAAAGGAGGGTCAGAAGAGGGAACTTATAAAGAGGGGGTCTTAAGAAAGAGGGGTTAATAAGAGGGGCTTTTAGAAAGGGGGGTTTCGAACGGGGTTTTAGAAAGGGGGTTTAAAGAAGAGAATATATAAAGGGGGTTTAAGAAAGGGGGATATAAAAGGGAGGGAGAATAGAAAATAGAGATTATAGTCTAGAAGAGAGAGATAGAGAGGGAGATTAGAGAGGGATAGAGATAGAGATAGAGAGGGAGATAGAGAGGGAGAGGGAGATAGAGAGGGAGAGGGAGAGGGAGATTAGAGGGGATCAGGGGTAGTATCATATAGTATAGACCTATACATCTATTTAGAGTATTTAAATACTAGGTTAATAAAGAAGAGTAAAGTAGTAAAAGAGCTATAAGGAGAAGGAAGACTCCCTAGCCCGTATCCGTTGGGAATAAACTTTGACCGTGCGAGCGTAGAAGGCCTTTCAGTCGGTTTTTTTTTTGGTTTCTTTTTTTTTAGAAAAAAAAATTAAAGATGGGTGTATGCTGATATACGGGGCAGAATCGACGAAGACATCAGTCAGTCTAGGATGGACTTGGTAGGATGGTTGGTCGGGTTGTCAACTCGATTGGATTCCAACTCGGTGTTTCGGATTCGGACTTGTGAGGGTTTGCTTCATCCCTGTTCGAGTAGATGTTTCTAGATGTGGCAAGGATTATTCGTTCGCTGTGGCTAATGTGATTCCAAGGGAGGATGTGAGTTTAGGGGTAGTGTAGGTATGACTTTACCCTAGATGTACACTGCATACTAATCTTTCCAGACTCGACCATCTATCGTAGATAGCATCAAGAGCTTCGACAGGGTGGAGAGCAGACAAAGATACGTGCTCGTGAGCCATACGAGAATCAAGGCGTAGGTTCAAAACAATGTGCAAGATCAATCCGCCGGATTACACAACACCAGAAAGTAGGCAGAAGGACAACCAACATACAAGCCCAAGGATGCAGATATCAAGTCTACCACCGACATCCGCCAGCCCAACGCCCAGATTCCCAGAACAACAAGCAGGAATCCCAACCTAACAAGACACACAACGCCCAAACAACCAAGCGGAACGAGGCCAACAGCCCACATTCCAGCCCAAAACAGGCTTCTCTCACTCACAGACCACGTGGCGGCACGACCAGAAAACAATGCGAACAGCGTGTATAAACAGTGAAGAGACCCTTTCCAATGCACTGTTTAGGTAGCAACAGAAACACAATGAGGAATCTCCTGTTAACTCCAACAACACGCCGCACGCACTCGGAAGTTGAGGGTCGTGACGCACGATTAGGTATATATTGAGTTTGGACCTACTCTTGTTCTCTAGATCTGGATCTGGATCTGTCACACACCGCGTTATTTTACCTCGAGTAGTAGCCAAGATATGGCTCCTCGAGTAGCCCACAAGGTATGTCCATATCGACATATACCCAGAAGTGAGATGGGAGAGCTGACAGTCGTGTCGTATAGAAATCGCTGTCGAGCAAGCGCAGCTGGAGCACTCCGTTCAAGAAGACTGGGAGGGTCGAGAAGGTCAAGAAGGTCATGAAAGCCAAGAAGGTCAAGAGAGTCAAGAAAGTCAAGAAGGTCAAGAAGGTCAAGAAGGTCAAGAAGGTCAAGAAGGTCGAAGAAGCCGAGAAGAGCGAGGGACCGTCGGGCGATGTTAGCGAACTGCCTTCCGGAGACGATGCGAGCCCGAAGAAGCCTTTTGGGTTCTTGGATTTTAGTGGGGAGATCCGGAACCAGATATACGAAGATGTTCTGCGGCGTCACATCCCTGTCCGAATCAGCGTATATAAAGATCGTGTATATACATGGTCCCCACTTGACGTCGCAATTCTCCGTACGAACCACCAAATCCACAAAGAGGCGCAGCCGATGCTCTACACCTGCAACCTTTTCTATTTATATGATAAGGATGCGATTGACTGGTTCGTCAAAAGGGTCACCAGTTTACATATCCGCAAGATTCAGATCAGCTTTGGCAGCTGGCAGTACTTTCTTGATCTAGTGCCAAGCCGTTTTACGAAACTGGAGTCACTTTGGCTTGATATAGAAAGAATCAATCCTATACCGGCCGGGCCGCCGCTCTGGTGGCTCACGCCTGTACACACCGCCCTTCAGAATATAGCAAACGTGAAGGAGGTCATCGTCACCATGTATCAATTCAATGAACGCAGCCTCGTCGTTCCGAGAAATGCGAATATTATCGACGCCGCACGCAGTCTTGGCTGGAAGTTTTTTGTCTATGTCCCTTACCCAGAGCTTGTGCTGAAAATGAAATCAGTCCGTGAAGATTGGGAACCGTTATTACCATCGGTCGATCAAAAATTCCCCCCCTGGATGTCGAGAGCAGATCATGATAGATGGGATCTATCAGAAAGGCCGTAGAATAAACGCAGATACACTTTCTACAGCGACACTTTCTATAGAGCTTGCTTTGACAAGCAGGGAGTCACAATGTTGAATATAGGAACGATCCAAAGTACTCTACCTCATTTAACGTTGACCTGCGTATATTGCTTCGGTGCCTTCGTGTCTTCGACATGTTCATCCTTTTCCATAAATTCTTCGACTGGGGTTAGCCAGGGGCTTCGGCAGAGGCTTGGAGTAAGCTCTTCCAAACTATGCTGTGTCCGAAGATAGTGTTAGCAGCAAGACCTTGGGTACTCCGTCCGTTTCTACAGGTCTTTAATGGAGCGCGAGGATGATGACCAAGTTCGAGGTTATGAGATTGCGCTCGTCGCCGAAGGCCGAAGCCGGACCGGGCAGCCAGCTGCCATACCACTACCACTCTGCTCCGGTGCACGGACCCGAAGGTGTGGATATGTCAAGCAAGCTGATAGCCCATTCTAGTTGAGCTTCAAACACGTTACGTCTGTTCATTTTCTTACACTGCTGTTCTTTGATGTAGGCAACATTGGACTACTCTTACTCGATCCCATACTCGATCCCACCGCACCATCACAAGGGTTATGAGCGAAGCTCCTGCCAGCATTGCGACACCTTCAGATCGAATTCAAGCCTTGACCAGACACCTTTCTCATTCGCAGTCTCAGCATAACAATCCACTCGACAGCCCGAGCGAACAAACAACATCATCGACCCCTCCATCCTCCTCAGAAGCTACAATGGCCACTGCGAGACCCCCAATCACTTGTCACGTCCTCGACACCACGACGGGCCGTCCTGGCGCAGGCATCGAAGTCACCCTCACCTGCCACTCCCCACAGGCCGCCGTGTCAGGCATATTCAGCGCAACGACAAACTCAGACGGCCGCGTAACCGCGTGGACGCAGACGCCCGCCCAATCACCGCCGGTCGAGCTACAAGAGATCTACGAGCGCGTGCCGGAAGACACGCTGTGGACGTTGACATTCACGACGGGGCCGTACTATGCGCAGAAAGGCATCAAGCCGTTCTTCCCGGAGGTGGACTTGAAGTTCATGGTCAGGAAGAAAGCGGAGCATTATCATGTCCCGTTGCTGCTGGGCCCGTACAACTACACAACCTATCGAGGATCGTGAAGGGAAAAGGCAATAATAGCAGTCAGTTCTTCGCGGACGCACGGCTGGCGCGAAAAAAAAAAGGAAAGGACTCGATACACGTCACCATCGGTGCGTACAGTAGCAGCTGCATTTGGTGGTGGCAGGGAGGAGGGCGGGCTGGACGCAGACAACTGGGGTCTGAAAGCTAAACGGTCAGTTCGCCTCTTACTGTGCTGGGGATTGCTGTGGTGTGGTGGCCAATCATAGCATAGCAGGCCGTTATGAGGTGATGCGACATGGCAGACAAGTCCGAAATTGATGTGTGCAAGTGTGTATGTTGTGTGTGTACCATGTCGAGCATCAGGATGGCAAAGTACGATGCAATAACGAAGTGATCCTTGGAGATATCGAAGCCCGCATGGGATTCTCAGCCGGTTCCCAAAGGCCATCTTCGATCTAATGTTGTGATCACGATCTGCCGTACTTACCGAGATGTATGGACTTGTGTCTGGCGAGCGCACGTGACAGACGAAGTGAAAGTGGATTTCAAAGCCTGACCTCGAGCGACAGGATCTAAGTGTGTCCGAAACAAAGTCCAGTGATATGTGGAGGTGGGCTTATCCTGACCGATAGGCGCGTCGAATTTCTCCAATAAAATGATATTGTGGCGTGAATGTGGCACGCTAAGGGCGGGGTTAGGCCCAGCTAAGCAGGTCCGCGGATGCTGGCGAGCTTATCGGGAGGCGTCGGCTGGGATGAGACTGCCAGGGACACGCAAAAGCCACACTCACTGCGGTGCGCGTAAGACATACCTTAGCGAGCATTTCCCATTTCCTCTTTTTTTCCTGTGACGTACCCCAAGCACTCTCCTGCACTCTCACTTTCTCTTCCTCCTCCATCGTCATCGCGCGCCCAGTCTCGCTGCTCTCATACTTTCACTCTCGCACTTGGGAAAAAAACTCCCCTCGACATCCTTTCCGACCCGTAAATCCACTCACTGCTGCCACTCGGCTGCTGTTCCCTACTAGGGCCCCAATCGATTCCTGCTTTCCCCTCCTCGTCGTCGCCGTTTGTCGAATAGCCAGTGCGCCGCCTCCCCTGATTGCGTCATCATCTCCTCTCCTTGCAGCCTCACGCTGGTTGTGCACAAGATATCATCGCACTGGCGTCGATATTCACTATAGTTGCTCTGGCCATCATCCATTGTGGTAGACTTTGCTGTACGGTATCCGCAGAGTAGCCGTATATCTTAGGTGTGAGTTGTTTACGGTCCTCGCTGCCGTTGGCCTACCATATACTTCATCCGTGCTTCCGCGCTACCACCACACCCAAACACACACACATTCGCGTCGCATTTCATCTCGTCCATCCACTAATGTATACGTGTCGCAGTAGATTCCATAAATAAAGTCGTGTGCTTTGCAAAGTTGGAGCCCACAGACAGTTCTGTAGAGGGATAATTGAGCTGTCCGGAGGAGTGGAAAAGTCGGAGAAGCAACCCGATCGTGGAGAATCGAGTCTAAAGTCGATCAGCCCACACTCCGCATACGTCATCTCGACATGGCCGCAACCACAATCACCAGGTCGTCCGCCGACTCTTCCAATCCCATCCCCAAAATGCCCTCGCCCAAGGACTCCAAAGCCGTACCTGGAAAGATCGAAGGTACGTTCGTTCCTTGTTGCACTCCCATCGTCATCAACACTGCTTGTGAATTGCTTCATCACACCTCCTCATTCACTCTGCTACTTGTCGCTGCCATTCGAGTCACCACTGTGCTGGTGCCAGCCGTCGTCGCTGTTCATTAGCGCTCCGCTCATTGCCATGGCATGGCGTTGCGACATACACTCAACACCACTATTCATTTCTACTAATCATGCCTGATGCAAGTCGTTCACGGGAACACGTTACTAACGCTGCTTCTCTTTCAGACCCAAGCCAGGATAGAAGTAGTGACGACGCGAAGCCTACGACAAACGGTACAAATGCGCAGCCATTGGCGCCTCCACCAAAACCAACGCAAACTACGTCGACTGATACCCCAGACTACTTCAGCTCAAATCACAACTCTTCAAATCAGTTCAGTCTGGAGCCAAATCCATTCGAACGATCTTTCGGCCAACCGCCGTCCGGAAGCACTCCCAACGGTGGAAGCATCCTACCTCCAGTCGCGAGCATAACATCTCCGTCCGGTCTACCTGGCATAACACCTGGGTGGCAGTCTTTAAGAGCCGGGCCATTGAGCCCTGCTATGCTCGCTGGCCCCGCAAATACTACTGATTACTTCTCAGGAGAGTTTAGAGGCTTCCCGACACCGAACGAATCGTCGTTGCGGACAGGTCTGACTCCAGGTGGTGGCGGATCTATGTTTCCAGCTCCCAGTCCAAATTCGCAGCATCTATTTCAACTCCAGAGTGGTGGCGCTACTCCCGGTACATTAGACTTCCACAAGACTGCGCTTAGTGCTGCTACAGCGTCGAGTCAGAACAAATACAACACCAACGCCGTCTCATCACAACCGCCAGAACAAGCCACTCAAGTCCAAGCTACACAACCTCCAACCACGCAGGCCCCAGTTGTTCAAGGACAACCACCACGTCAAGACATGTATCAACAGCATGACGTGCATGGTGCCGCGAACGACCTCCTTCAATTTGCCACCCAAGCAAACGGCAACCGGAACGGACAGTTTGCCGTTCCGACCCAGGCCAACCAGCACATCAACCAAGGGCAGCGCTCAAACGAGACATCGCCTGTCCAAAGGCGTGGGACGAAGGGCTCTGTTGGCACGGACAACACTGAAAACATGTCTGAAAGCGGCCAAAGTGAGGCAGCAAAGCCGCGAACTCGCGGAAAGAAGGCTAATAACAAAGGCGCCACTGGCAATAGCAGACGAAAGGCCGAAGATACGCCAGCAAAAGGTCCAGCCTCTAAAAAGCAAAAGGGCAACAACGGCATGCCAAAAGAGGAAGACTTTGACTCGGAAGAAGAAGACCAGGATGACCAGATCGATACGCACCCCGACGGCAAGAAGATGACAGACGAAGAGAAGCGGAAGAACTTCCTCGAACGTAATCGGTATGTTGTCTCGTTCGAGTTATGGGACTGGTTGCTAACATCGTGCAGTGTCGCCGCGCTAAAGTGTCGTCAACGGAAGAAGCAATGGCTAGCTAATCTGCAGGCCAAAGTGGAGCTGTTCAGCACAGAGAACGATGCTCTATCAGCCCAAGTCACGCAATTGCGTGAGGAAGTGGTCAACTTAAAGACTTTACTCCTGGCACACAAGGATTGCCCAGTATCGCAAGCTCAAGGCCTGGGTGGCATGAACATGAACAGCTTTATTGGGGACATTCAACATAACCAGAACCCCTACGGAATCGGCATGCACAATGGAATGATGATGGGCCAGCCACAGGCGATGCAGCAAAGGGGGTGAGTCACAGGAGCAGCATCGGATACATGAACAAACATCCTCACATCACACTCGACAATCATCTTGACCAAACACCACAATCATGCGGCCGGTGATGCTCCTGTCACTCCATTGACTGCACCAATAATATATTAGGTACTGACCGTGTCTAACTCGCACATAGAAGCCTCGCAGACACTATCGATCCGCGGTGGTTTATGTAGATATCATTCTTTCTCTCGTGGTCGCTGTTCGACATGAACAGATCCAGGTCCACATCGACGTCCTCTTCCTACTGGGTGGTGGACATCTATATCATTCTGGCGCCGGTGGATAAAGGAGAAATGCACGGCTCGGAAATGTTTGGATGTGGCGTTTTTCTAACTTTTCATGTAACCATCGTTGACGACTGCCGGGAATATTCACAAACTTTGATTTATAATGTTCTTCTTTCAAACTTTTTTTTTCTACTCATTCTTATCTACTCTAGATGATCCTGTCTGGGGGTGACGGGGTGACAGAGTCTGCCTAGAGTTGATCCATCGGCACTTACCAAGTGGCACGACATGGATGCTGTGGCTTGTATGGTAGGAAATGAGATGTGGATGAGAATGAGTAAAACGGGCCTCTAGGCTTGACCGTGGTCACGTAATGCCTATATGGTCCTTCATGTGTAGTGATACACTGTGAATAACACCGCGGCTCACGTTCCTGTATTTTGCTGTGATCTCAGTATGCACATGGGCAGATCATGGAGTACATCCCCCGGTGCATGATTGATTTCGATACTGGTTTCGGTGACTGTCTGTCAATGCAATTACGATTGTGCTCCCCTCTATACGCACCGTTCACTTTATTTCAGAGTGTCTAACTACTACTTTCACCCCTAGAACCACTCAGTCCCCGTTCAACCCTCACATTCGCCCTCCCACCCCCTCTCCTCTCCAAAACCGCCAACACAACCGCCAACCCCACCGCACTCCAAAAACTCACCCCCAAAATCCCCACCATGACCAAATTACTCCGCCGAAACGGCTCGCTCCCCTTCCCATCCGCCTCCCACCCCGTATACAGCGCATACGTCGTCGTCACACTGCCCAGATTCCCCAGCCCACTCACCAGCGCACTCGCCGCCGCAACCCCAACCTCCCCATGCCGCGCCTGGAATATCTCGCTCGTCCACGCCATACACACCGGCACCGTCGGCCCCAGCCCAAACCCCACCACCAGCAACCCCACGTACCGCCCCCACGGCCGCGAAGCAGGTATATACGTCGTCAGCAGCAACCCAAGCACCTGCACGCCCACCGCCGCCGCAAACACGCCTGCCCTCCCCCACCGCCGCCGCCACCCGCGCGATCCCGACATCCCCAGCGCATCCGATAGAGGCGTCACGAGCAGGATGGCAAGCAGATCGCACACCCAGATTGGCGCGAAGAGGAGCGAGAGCGTGATGGATGACAGGCCCGGGTTGATACCCCTTATTATCACGGTGCCGTAGTTTTGCACGCCGAAGCCGACGCCGACGACGCCAAAGTACATGAGTGTGAGGGGCCAGAGGCGCCAGTCGAGGAGGATGCGGGTGAGGTCGTGGAGGGTCCAGGGCGGGGTCGTGTATGTGCTGCGGAGGTGGGCGTAGTGTGTTGCTGCGGCGGGGCCGGTGAGGGCGGGGCGGGGGCGGGGGATGAGGGGTGTGTACCATCTTGTGGTCCTTGTTGTATCTTCGTTGTCATGATTGTCGGCGGCGGCGCCGGGGGGTGCACGCGGCCGGTCGGGCAGCCACCAGAGCAGTGCGATGCCACAGAGTGTTGTTGCAATGCCGTAGAGGAGGAACATCCATTGGAATCCGACGAGGCCGCCGAGGCCGTCCATGCGTTGGAAGCCGGCGGAGACGAGGCCGACGACGGCGGCGGAGACTTGTGAGGCGGTGAAGTAGTATCCGATTCGGGTGCCGATGCGGGAGGGGGGGTAGAAGAGGGTTAGGTAGTAGGTTAGGCCGGGCCAGAGGCCGGCAATGAAGAGGCCGAGGAGGATGCGGAGGGCGCTGTTGGGTGAGGGGGGGTGTGGTTAGATTGTGGTTGCTTGTTTGTGTCTGTGAGGGTGAATAGGGGAAGAGGGATAGGGGAAGGAAGGGATGTAAACACCCCAAAACCACACCCAAGCATAAAGAACACACTCACTAAAACGCTCCCACACTCCTCATAGCAGCCATACACGCGCCCACAACCCCAACCAGCACCATGATGCGCGCCATCCACACATGCGGCCGCACCACGCTCATCACCAGATTACTCGGCACATTAAACACCACGTAGAACACGAAGAACAGCGCCAGCCCCGTGCTGATCTGCTTGCCGTTCACGCCCACCACGTGCCCGAGGTCGTGGCGCTGCGCGGTGTTCATGGTTTGCGCGAGCGCGACGTTGGAGCGCACGGCCGAGGCGAGGAAGTAGAGTGTCCAGAAGGCGGGGATTATGCGGCGGTCGAGGGTTCTGTTGGTTTGGGTCGGGGGTTTAGTTGGGTTTGGAAAAGGGAGAGTTGGGGTCAAGGAGGGAGACGGGAGATTGGGAGGTGGAAATGGGAGAAAGAGGGAATGGAAAGGAGGAGAAGAATATATACCTGTAAACAGCCTCGATGCGCGCGGAATCATCATGCACATCGTTGATTCCATGCTGCGATGTATCGTTGTCAACACCACCATCTTCCACGTCGATGACGTCTGCTTTCGGGTGTCCTTGCTCTTGCGGCATACTCATTACCCTCTCTCCCTCTCTGCTCGAAACCCAAAGTCTAGATTATATCCACCCACTCTGTCTGTCTGTCTGTCTGTCTGTCTGTCTGTCTGTCTGTCTGTCTGTCTGTCTGTCTGTCTGTCTGTCTGTCTGTCTGGCAGCGCGCCGCCCAAAAGCGCCGTAACTAATCCGATCCAGAATACCAGAGGAAACTTCCAATTAAGCAAGCCGACAATCAGAAATAAAGCAAAGAAGAAAAAGACTGAAACCAATTGAGCAGAGAAGCAGCAGCGACTTGCAACAAATTCTCAATCAAACGCTGGCTATACGAACAATACATATACATATAGCGGGGCAGACTAGATCTCGTAGTAGAAATTGAAGAAAACCCCTCACACCTTGGCCCCCGTCCGTGACGAAGAAGAAGACTCGTCTTGACCGAGACCTTGACGTGCTAAAGTGGGTGTGAAAGAACCAAACAATTGATCAATTGGAGGGTGAGAGTGGCAGGGTGACTTTTCTTGCGACAGCGGCTTGATATGTCGTCGCCGTTGTCGGGAAAGTACTGACTCGCTTGACGCACGTTGGGGCTAATGAGATAATTAGAGGTAAGGATTCTTTCTAGTGGCGCAATCCATAAAAGTTTTGATGGCCCGATAGAGCCTAGTGGAATCCATGAGCATGAACGCAGGACATCAAAGAGCGCATGCCTCCTCTGCTGGTGCTGTAGAATCATAATAAATCACAATATGATCATGAAGTTTCACAGGTCTTCCATTATGACTGCGCCCGTGATGAATATTTGACACGTAGTATTTTGACGGCAGCAGATGGCTACACACAAGCACACGTACTGTCCAACTATACATGTTCCCTTTTCAAACGCCATTGCTCTTCGCAATCCGCCCTAGAACGCCAGACATGGAGAAAAGAAATGTGAAGGTGACCTTACAAGAACAGGAAATACAACAGACATCGTCTAGTCCTTGCTCTTCTTCTTTTTCTTCTTCTCGATCTTGTCGCCGTCGTCGTCGTGCTTCCGCTTCTTCGAACTCGGGGCTTCCTCTACCGCCTTCTTTGCTTTCTTTGCCTCCTTGGCCGCACGCTTCGCCGCTCGCTCTGCTTTACGGGCTTTCCTAGCCTCCTTTTCGGCTTTTCGCTCTGCTTTGCTGAGGTCCTTTGATGGTGTTTTGTCCTCCATCTCCTCGTCCGAGTCTGAGTCTGAATCTGGCTCTGCGACAACGACTGGCTTCACAGGCTCTTCGACATTCTTGGCCTTCTTGTCTTTCTTATCCTTCTTGCTCTTCTTTTCGGTCGTCTCGACGCCGTTCAGGGCACCATTGGTAGACGTACCCTCTGCAATGGTGGCGGCGGGCTCGTCGCCTGTTAAGCCGTCCACGTTGGGGTTGTACTTCTTGGCCTCCTTGACGGAGAACTTGCCGAGCTTGGGCTCGGTGATCGGGGTGAGGTTGGCGTTGAGCCCACTGCTCTTTAGTGGTTTGCCCTCAAGCTTGCGTAGCCGACGTTCGAGGTAGCTTCGTGCGCCAGTTGCGAATTCGACCTTGTCTTCGTCGGTAGGCTCGGCGTCCTTGCCTGCACCACCGGCGCCCCAGTCTGATAGTGCGTCGATACGTAGACCAAGGGCGGTCTTGGCTGCGAGCATACGGGCGACCTTTCCCTTGTTCTTGCCGCTTGCTTGGCCAATGAGAGAAGCGTGGTAGATGAGACCATACTTGGGAGTGTCGTGTTTCGTTTTGAGGGCACGGAACAGGGCTTTCTCAGCTCCGAGAACCTGGATGGTACTAGCAGGGCTCTTGGACAAGTTCATGAGACTTCCTGCGTGTGCGATGAGACGCGCTCCGACGATTTCGCCAACGAGAGCAGTCAAGTTGGGTGCAATGGCGTGCATGCGAGTCGTGAGGTAGCTGGAAAGGTTCTGTCGGTATTCCGTGAGGTCAACAACGTTCTCAGCGAGGCCGTGGATCTCCTCATAGTCCTCATCCGTGATCTCAGTACCCATGGAGACTTCGGCAGCACCCTTGACGGCTACCTCAATCTCCTCAGGCAGAATGTCGGCCATGTCGGTTTTCGAAGCGTTCGTTCTCATCCCCATGCTAATCACCACGCGAGCGTAGGCATAGTTGTCATTGATGATCTTGGCCATCTCCGGGAAATGCCACCCGTACCATTCCTTTACTCTCATTGCATATTGATTGAGCTCCTTGTCTAGGTCATCCAGAAGCGATACGGCCTGGATGATCATTGTGTCGACCTTGTCCGGTGAGAATTTCAGCTTGTGGCGGGATAGCGAATGTGATAGACCAAGAGACATGGTCTGGATATCAGATGGAGCGAGTCCAGGGATCAGAGCCGACATATGCTCCCGGATAGCACGGTAGATGTCTTGAGTAGAGGAGTCTGATACTGGAGTGACTGAGAGCTGCGGCAGCTTGTTGATGGCGTTTCCGAGCTTGGGGTCGGCTACAGCCAACGAGACTTTCTTCTCGTCTTTGATGTGGTCGAGAAACGAGGAAAGGAGTGGAGTGACCTGGTGTTAATTCAAGTAAGCTACTGGAATTTTGCATGCTGCATGAGACCTCAGCTGTGAAGGTAGGAAGAGTTCTTACCTTGCCCTCGATAAGTGCGGCAGCTTCATTGAGCGCTTGGGCGGCATTTTCATACTTGTGAAAGTGCTTGAGCTTGAAACTAGATACTCATAATGTCAGACATGAGCTATGCACCACGACCGGACCATTTCCCTACAGTTCTGAAGCTCCTTCAGCTGTCTTTGATGCTTCTGCGATGTCGTCTCGCTTGAGAAGTTTCTTGTCCTTGGATTTCAGAAGCGCATAACCAGCGCTGGTCTCGGTGAGGATGAAGAGAGTCATTGTGGCTGGTAGGAATGGCAGTGAGTTGCGCTGTGGTAACAAGCCGCGACTTCTTGCGCAGTCGATGTTACTCGAGGTCGTCGTGCTTTGGAAAATGAATGGGATTAATTTTTCGCGGCAGCACTAGGAAAATGGTCCGTGCCCCCACACTTTTTTGGCTAGGTGCCTGAGGCAGAACCGCAGCTCAGCCGAGAATTGCATGCCCGTGTCCAAGGGTCTGTAGAATGGATGTACATGGGGTCTACTTCGCGACTACGTAATCTTAACGCGTTATAAATTCATATAGCATAGCTACATAGCCTGACATTGCCAGTTTACTTTAGTTTTAGCTACCAGAAACCAACTGCTGCACACTTAAGTCTACGAAGCCTTGGCCAGAATTATCGAAAAATCCCCCACTTCATTGCCAGTGATTATCTCTATTTCAAATATCGATGAAAACAAAAGGGGTATTAGCTCGCTCGAGACGCCAGAAGAGGATTGAAACCGTGCTAATAGAATACGTTACGTGAGACAAGGTTGAAATGTTCGTATGTGGAAGGCAGAAGAACGGCCAGATTGGTGATAGAGATAGGAGGTATAGGGGCGTGGTCTTACGGACCGAATCTCCAGATTCAAGTGGTGATTAGGAAGAGGTGATCGCCCTATAAGATGGAGCTGTCTATAGCGCAAGGCCTCTGGGAACCCCAAAGACAGGATTGCGCCTTATCCGCACCGTCTTTGCTGGAGATGTAATTGACCGGACGGACGCGAAATCTGCAACCAACGTTTCATTCGGTGTGATGGGAGCATTTTCAGACACTTGTGCCTTGGGTGTTCGCGAGAGCCCATACAGGCCACGTTTTACGTTCTGGAAAGCAGTGACGGTAGCCTTGGGCATCTCATTTTGATGTGCAGCGCAGTGCAGAAGTTGCATACCAGCATAGCCGACGAGGACATCGTAGATTCTGTCTCGCGCGACCCGCGCTGTAGGTCTGTCAGATGGCTCCAGTGCGAGCATTTGTCGGATGAGTCGGAGAATGTGTGGGACTGCCCGAAATAGCTTGTCATCCTGGGCAAAGGCAAGGTCTTCCAAGATTACCATCCAAGACTCTAGCTTTTCAGGATTATTATGAAAGGATGAGTCGATTCGAGACGAATTGCTTTTACTACCATCCTTCACTTTTGTGCTTCGATGACGGGTGAAATCGGAGGACTTCTTCTTCAGCAAGAAGGTAATGATATCCAACCATATACAACCAAGGGCAAAGATATCGGCAGCTTCGGAGTTAGATGCAGATTGGCTATTGCTGCGTTTCTTGGCGACGTTTGGAGTGAAGCCAAAATCGAACCCAGTGTAAGGGCTGCTCGGTTTCGAGATGGAAAACCTTCTGTTCTTGGTTTCATACGATCCTGTTGATGTTGACTGCCCCGAGGATCCTTTGCTAGACACCGAACCTGCTCGTGCTGTGTCTGAAGAGGGTTTCAGACTTGACTTGAGCAAGAGAGACAAGGTCGAGGTATGGCTTTCTGGTGCAGAGTAGTTGTATGTTTCAGTGATGTCAGATTTCTTGTCTTTCTGGAATGTAGCTAGACTGCCAATGTCACTGAAGGCAATGCGATTTCGGGAGTCGATGATAATGTTGGAAGGTCGAATGGCTGAGTGGGTGGAACCATTCATGTGAAGAGAGGCGACGGCGGATGCCAGGCAGTGCAGCCATTCGAGTAGAAGTGCCCATCTATCATGCTTAGCGAGTCGCATATATTGCGGCGCCGTGCGGTGATCAATGAACGTCTTTAGTGTATGCTCGCCAACGAATGTGCTCAGCGCGTAGCCATTACCCTTCCACGTGTAAGATGCATAGACGGGCGCAATGTGCTCATGTTCGATGAACCGTGCGTGTCCTATATCGGCAACGAACTCTTCCTCGGTGAGCTTCCCAGTTCCAGTCCCTAGCTGCGCTTTACGGCGCATAAACAAAACGTTAGGTTTCTTTGGGAGGTGCACTCTGTTCCAGCCTTGCAATGGCACAGCCGGAGGGAGTTTATATACGTATTCGAGGGGCACCGTTTCGCTGGCACCATAGTCGATATGCGAACCGTCCTCAAGTTCTCGTAGGAGGAACTTGAATTGCGTGTCATAGAACTTGCGGTCCAGTTGTTCATGCATCTGGTAAGTGATGGCGAGTCTCTGAACGGTGTCCATAGGTAATGGCAGGTCGTCGTCATCCCACGAGGAATCGATGATCCCAAAAATCTGATCGGGCACACCTATCTCTGACAGGATCAGAAACATTCGACGACACTTTTCTAAGATCCATTCGAGATATGTATCAGATGTGAGGCCATCTCCAAAGGCAAGGGGTTGATCCAGCTTTTCTCTTTGAGCCAGCTTCAGTCGAGAAGTGACAAAATCTTTTGTGACTGTGTCTTCGATCGTTTCCTGCGTCCACCATACTTGCTGGAGAGCAGAATGCGGTGTCACCAGTGAGTGTCCACCATAGCCGTAAATAAAAGCATTAAGTGCGATAGTGTTGGGTGTAACGACCGCGTTGATGTTTCTTGAACCCATTATTCAAATGGAAGTCCAGAGCTTGCTTACCAGTGGAGGCAGGTGACTGATTGTTTTCAATAACAGTCCAGAAGTCGCCATCAGCTGAGGTACATTCCAGGACAAGATAGGACATTGGATGTCTGGGGTCTTGGTGGTCTTGGGGCTCCTGGTGGGTCTCGGGGTAAGCACCTTTCAGGACATCGCTGGGATTGTCTACAGCAACGTGCCCTCAACGACGAGGGTCATCGGCGCACAGTAACAAAAAAATCGGCGTAACCGTCCAGATATGAAGACCATTCGACCGTAGCGTCTACTGTGTAATCTAGGCCGTCCGCCCGCACGCCACCGCAGAGGCGTCCATGGCGTGCACAGATACAGCCATGAGTGGTGAAGGTATCATCAAGCCCGAAAGATTAGACGCTTGCCATGCACCAAACACGACACAGAGAGGCAAACATTCATGGAACAAGTGGATGAGCCCTGGACGGTGGCGGCATGGGAAAGATATCCAATGAAAAGCCATGAAGGGGATGGACGTTGATGGCGCAAGCTCGTTGGTCACAGCCCCAGACAATGGATGGGCGCTTGAGCCCCTGTTTCTTAGCGTGGGAGGCGCAGACAGCCAAACTTTTCTACTACTCCTTCATCCATTACATAGTACGTATTATCTTTTACTATGTTCTCCAGCAATGCGCCTACATGATTTATTTCCCATCCTGGGCTCGGGGTGAGACAAAGCATCGCGCTGTGGTCTAATTGACCGTTGAACCGTCCAAGCGTTGCCAGCCAATAAGGTTGTTTACACCACCCTTCGTCCACCGTTACACATC
The DNA here is from genome assembly GCF_010093815.1 of Pseudovirgaria hyperparasitica. Taxonomy (NCBI): domain Eukaryota; kingdom Fungi; phylum Ascomycota; class Dothideomycetes; order Acrospermales; family Acrospermaceae; genus Pseudovirgaria; species Pseudovirgaria hyperparasitica. The sequence goes on from NW_022985549.1 coordinate 430,962, forward strand.
ATAGTCTCGATGCGGTTCAGAAGCATCAAAGCATCAAATCATCTACCACATTCAGCGACACATACAGCCAGGTCATGGACACGAGCCACCAGCAGACAACTGTCCACATGGCCATTGCTCTCGCCGTTCGTGAAGCTCTGTCCGCGACGTGACGCGTGGGACTTGGACTTAGGCCTCCTTGCCTCCTCAATAATATCTACATGCCGAACTGACTGCGTCATTTTACGCTCGTCGGTCCGCCAAGGATGACTATTTTGGCAGGAGACCACGAGCTTCGAGCATCTCCCACGCAAACATGCCCCGTCGGCACCTCTCATGTGCATATCGCATGCCTACTGCCGCGTGGCCGGCTCTTTGGCTTGCATATATACTACATACCGAAATGTGGGTGATGTTATAAGGCTAGGTCTGCACTTTGGTGCCCATCCGATACGAGAACGATGGCTGACTGCTAAGCTCGAAGCACTCAAATACCAGTTTACGTGTTATAGGCCTAGTCTTACATTCTTAGGGCTTTGGTAGCACGTCAAATTCAAAACTGAGAGTGAATAGACCTGATGTATTAGCCTTGAGTACAGAGCCTTATCGTCTGTCTGATAAAACTGTGCCAGCGCCGCCAATTCCCAAACGAGCCAAGTGTGTGACCAAATGTGTAACAGCTCACTGTAGTTCAACATGGTGCTCCATGACCAAGACGAATATATCTGTGACTCTCCTCTTCCACTGTCCATTTGTAGGGATTTCGTTGTGTCATGTACATCCCTCTTTAAGCCCAGGCCTGGATGGACAGTTCGTTGCCCCCTTCGTGCTACTGGCGCAAGACATTAGCAAACTTCCTGCGACAACCATGACCATCGCGGAAAAGATGAATGATGAGGTTGTGCAGAAAGCATGTACAACTTGCTATCCTTAATCAGAGCTGGCCCGATTTCTCTGCCATTATTGAGTCAAGATCCAGCCCACTGACTCACTCAGGAACGCATCCAGTATCCTTTCTGGCGCCTTACATCATCTACCTCGACATTCGTCCGCTCACCCTGCGTATCATAGGCAAAGATTCAAACAAACCTTGCTCACAATTATCATCACCACCGGGACAAGTAGATCTGCCGCTTTGCTAGCCCATAAAAGAGAAAGTCGACGTTAAGGAACGGCCCGTACGAACAAGCGACCCCATCTACAGGCTTTGCTCACATCAGCACATTCGGATCAGCGCACTATTAACTGCATTGTCATCGTTGTGGTACCCCAGAAAATGCTTTCGAGTTTGCTAGTTGCTATGGCGAGGCTAACGGGCTTCAGCCACTTGACTCTGAATGTAGTCGTAACCAACGTAGCATATATCTACATGAGCAACAAGAAGCGCCTGTTATAGACTGCATCAGGCTATATCGGGGTCCCGATGGTTTCTCCTCACTACTCGTCTGCCAAGCAGAGGGCCTCAGCGTTGGTCGCGGCCGCAAACATAGCCTGAAGCGACACCAGGAGGCGTAGATGAGATACTGCTACGATTGGAATTGACTGATGCTATGGATTCAGTCTGGGTACATTGACATTTCACTGCCTCTACGCTAGTTCAGATGTCAGTATGAGCTTTACCACTGAAGACTCAAGGACTTATCTTTCATATCGGTAGTATCGCGCTAACCTGTCTCAGACTGGCACCGAATGATGCATCCATCATCCATGGCCACAATCCGCCTCATCGCCTCTTCAGCATCAAAACATTCGACCTTACAGTAAGACTCTATACAAGAAGATATCCGATGTGAAGCTGTCCCCATGGTATTCTCAATCCGCACCCGAGCTCCCAGCTCCGAATTCTCGAAGAGCATGAGCAGCGACGAATTAAAGATCAGGCTTTCACTCAGCGTGCCATCACCACACCGCACAGCATAGATCCACGAATCTCCTACTCGAACTTGTGTAGACCGACGCCGTCAGCCTGCACTGAATCCGTTGCCCAGGCCTGCAGCCAACATACCTCAAGACCAAGCCCTTTAAGCGGCCATTGACCTTCCTGAAACGGATAAGCACAACCCATGGCAAGGCGGGGTCTTGTCATCATAAGGCATCTTTGCATCCTCTCCCGTCGCCGTCACCCGGAGCCTGGTCGAAGTCATACTGGTCGAAGGCCTGGCTACCAGGACCGAGCGACCGTTGCAATGGTAAGGTGGGATGCCGCTCGCGGTGCCCACACGGCATATGATGGCATTCATGCTGGAGCTGTCAGCCCACAATATATGGATATCTAGCACAGCTAAAGCCTTAAAGGCTCCACCACATCCCAATTGCATAGCTTACATGTGTTTTGCTATCCCTATCTTAACGACATGAGCTTGCTATTACGCTGGGCATCAATTGCCCTCGTGCTGGTCTTCGCCGATGCCTGCCTGCGCGAAAACCTTGTCCCTCGTCTAGCAGCACCGAAATCACACTCGCTCACGCGACGACAAGCACAATATCCGCCTGTACTAACCGAGCATGAGTCGATACTGGTGAACTCATTCGACAATGCGTCAATTGAGACATGGAGCTATTACTACACGCATGGCGAGCATCTGGCTGGGAAGAATCAGACTATGGCGCAGTGGTATGTCAGAACACTACTATCGAACACTACAATACTATGTTTAGTTGGTGTATGTACGCGTACCAGCAAGCTCCTAACATATGGATGACAGGACTGCGGATCGATGGACCGAGAACGGCATCCAAGCTCATCTGGCTGAATATGTGGTTTATCTGAACTATCCCGTCTCAAAGGCCCTGACTCTGACTCTCCCTAATGGTACTGTGTTTACGCCGGACTTGGAAGAGGCTGTCTTGGCGCAGGACGAGACTACGTCGTATCCAAATCGTATTCCTACGTTCCATGGTTACTCTGCAAGTGGTAATGCGTCTGCCGAATACGTCTATGTTGGGTGAGAAACTATCTCGACATTTTCTGTTAGTATGCTAACCTTCGGATTGCCAGACGGGGTCAGCAGGTTGATTTTGAACGCCTCCTAGCCCTCGGCATTTCACTGGAAGGAAAGATTGCTTTAGCGAAATACGGAGGCCCGTTCAGAGGCCTGAAAGTTAAAAACTCCCAAGAGTATGGCATGATTGGGACGATCATCTTCTCTGACCCAGGCGATGACGGCAATATTACCGAAGCAAATGGCGAGTACAGTCATCTACAGAATGACCGCATCCTAATCAAGCATTCCAGGTTATGCTCCTTATCCTGACGGACCTGCGAGGAACCCGACTCAAGTGCAGAAAGGCAGCGTCGAGTTTCTTTCCATATACCCAGGTGACCCGACAACTCCAGGTAAGTCTTCATGTCACATGGCTGCAAGTAGCATGAACATTTCCAATGCTGACCAGAAGCCAAGGATATCCATCAAAACACGACTCCCCACGCGCCGATGCCTCTGACGTGCTCCCGCACATCCCATCGCTCCCCATTTCTTATGGAAACGCAATCCCATTCCTCGCCGCCCTCGACGGCCACGGTGTCTCTGGCGAAGAAGTGAATCGTACAAAGTGGATCGGCGCTCTGAACGTCACATACAGTACTGGCCCTGCGCCCGGTGCTGTCATTGACATGCACAACCTAATGGAGGACGCCATCACGCCTATATGGGATGTCATTGACTTCATCAACGGCACAGATCCTGAGGAGACGATTCTGATTGGCAACCACCGCGACGCGTGGCTCGTGGGTGGTGCCGCGGATCCCAACTCTGGGTCTGCGGTGCTGGTCGAGATGTCCAAGGCTTTCGGAAAGCTTCTGCAAACAGGCTGGAAACCGAGACGAAACATCGTGTTCGCGTCATGGGACGCCGAGGAATACGGCATTGTTGGTTCAACCGAATGGTAAAAACCAACCTCCCTATAGGGATATAAAGACAAACGCTAACATATACTTCTCCAGGGTCGAAGAGTTTGTCAACCCCTGGCTCACCAACACGGCGGTTACATATCTCAACATCGACATCGCGTGCTCCGGCCCACGCTTTGACGTCTCCGCCTCACCCGAACTGCACACTCTCGTACAAGACACCATGAAGAAAGTCCTCTGGCCGCTCCCGGGCGGCGCACCATCAAACCAAACCCTCTACGACATCTGGACCGCCGAAAGCGGCGAGATTGGCGTCCTCGGCAGCGGCTCCGACTACACGTCCTTTGTGCACCGCGGCATCGGCGCTGTAGACATGGGCGCTGGAGGCGGCGGCAACGACCCCGTCTACCCATATCACTCCAAGTAAGCCCGCCCTTCTCCTCTCCCTCTTCAATTCACAATGTGTTCTGACAAGACCGACAGCTACGACACATACCACTGGATGACCACCTACGGCGACCCAGGCTACCACGTCCACGCCGCCGTCGGCCAATACGCCTCGCTCCTCCTCTACCACCTCTCCACCGACGCCCTAATCCCCTTCGACATCACCGCCTGGGGCACCGAACTCGACACCTACCTCTCCGCCCTCACCAGTACACTCGAATCCACCGGCGCAGCAAACTCCCTCGACACCCTCCCTCTCTCCTCCGCAATCACATACTTCCAATCCCATATCACAGACATCACGTCTGCATACACAAACGCCCTCGTATCCGACGACGCAGCTCTCATCTCCATCGTGAATGCCAAACTCAGAGACTTCCAGCGCGGATTCATAAGCCAGGGCGGCTTGCCGGGCAGGGAGTTTTATCAGCATGCGATCTATGCGCCGGGGCTGGATACTGGGTATGCGCCGGTCACGTTTCCTGGCATTACCGAGGCGGTGGACAAGCGCGATTTCGGGCTTGCGGCGGAGTGGGTCGAGAAGACGGCGCGGGCGATTCGGGTGGCGGCGGATATCTTGAAGACGTGAGGGAAGAAAGGGTTGATCTGCGGGGGGCTGGTGTTGAGGTGTTGCAGTGAACGGGGGGTGATGTGGTGGATGGAGTTGAGAGGTGCGTAGGGGCTCGATTTTACGCACGAGGCTGACTGAACATGGCAGTTGACGATGTTACAAAAGAATGCACTTTGTCTGAAGAAAAACTGTACACACATATCCACAAGCAGCACGAAGCCAGTACACTAATAAATAACCAACCTCACAAAAGCGAAAGAATCAAATCAGAACCGCTCCCTAAACCAACTTCTAAGCAATTATACAGGAACAAAACGTGTAAATCTAATCAATATTCCAAATCTCCCATCCCTCTTACCCAGGTCCCGAGGGCGTACTCCGTACCCATTACCCTCGACCAGAACTCCTCCAATGTCCACCTAGAAGACGTACTGTTAGTAGCACTTCTTCTGCGTCTACGTGAATTTTGCTTATTATACTATGTATAGAGCATATGTAAGTGTGTGTGTGTGTGTGTGTGTGTGTGTGTGTGTGTGTGTGTGTGTGTGTGTGTGTGTGTGTGTATAGAGACTCTTTCTCGTAAGGGGAATAATAAATGATCCTAGGTAGGTAGGTAGGTAGGTAGGTAGGTAGGTAGATATGTATAAGCTACGTTTAGGGATTACCTTATCTATGTATATGTATGTGCGTGTAGTATACAGTGTGGTATACTTATGTAGCACGGGTATATAGTATGGGTTTATAACGTGCAGTGGGCATCATCGGGTAAAGGTATAGGCATTGTAGCGCAAGCATTACAGCATGTGTATTCAGAGTATACTATATATAAGATATAAGATAGCATATGTATAATATATGATTACCTGTTTATGGATAGATAGATTAGTCAATAGCTAAAATTAATAGACGATATCAGAGAAACCACAGAACGTAGGAAAACTGGACCAATTTCGAGGTACTAAGTAGATAGATAATCAATTCGACCAGGATAAACCACGGACCAGCAAAATAACGCAGCAAAGAACACAGGAAAAGCAAAACACACACAACAAAACACACACAACAAAACACACACAACAAAACACACACAACAAAACACACACAACAAAACACACACAACAAAACACACACAACAAAACACACACAACAAAACACATATGAAATCATCAAATTCATAAATTCATTTCTCATCTAATCCCATCTATCAATGCCTATCCGTGTTATTCATTCGGGACGGGCCCGCATTGCATCAGCCATCGTGTGATATATAACAACTAAACCCCCTAATATCCAAGTCTCGATTTAAAGCCAAATCCGTAAATAGGAACTGCGATAGTATGTATCGCTTCAGAAGCTATCCAATAGCCCATGTATTCATGTCCAGTGTCGTGGGGTGGGGGGAGGGGAGAGGGGGGAGCCGGGTATAGTGATGTGTAAAAGGTGCTATGGATGAAAGAAAGAAAAATGCAAAAGCTAAAGCACGACCATATCCGCATATTTCCTTCGTCGAGGATGCATGCATACTGAAAAAAAAAACCCCCCAGTCTCTGCACGTATGTACCATATGATCTCAGCATAAATCAATTCGGCGCACCCGACATACGCGGCTTTCGAACGAACGACTGCCTCGGACTCTTCGGGCTGCGCACACCATCCTGCGGCAGAACCTCCGACGCCGTCCTCTTCATGGGGACGCTCTCGTGCTCGGCTTTCAGTGCAGCATTCTTGATTGCATTGGCGATTGTGTTCTGTGTTGTGCCAGTTACACCCGCATAGCGAGCATAATTCTGGCCTTTGGTGGCTAATGCATTCCGCTCGACAGGTTCAGACTTGACGGGCGTTCCATCTGGCAGGGTGAGCGTGCGAGATGAAGCTCCTTTGCGGAACTGCGCGAGGGCTTGAGAGGCGGTCTCAGATTCGTCGTCCGAGTCGAGGCTGATGGGATTGAGTGGCGTTCCTGTGCCATTTGCGGGAGTGGGTTGCGGTCGAGAGGTGGTCTGTGACGGTGTGGTAGGATTATGGGGATAGCCGTTGGGATGTCGGAAGGGGTTGAAGCGGTGCGAGGTTGATGCCACTGAGGGTTTTGATGTGGTGACTTGATCGTTCGGCTTGGACGTGGGTGTGAGGCGACTCATGGCCGCCGGTCTGTGGGCCATCATGTTTGGAACCATCGGGGCCGCCATCCGAGCCATGTGAGCAGGTGGTTGCGGTGCCGCTGGAACGGAGGTATCCTTCATAGTTCCAGAGGGGGGTATTTTATGCGTGTCTAGTGATGACGATCCATTATCCGTAGGAAGAGTTGAGGCAGTACGTTGAGGCAGTCGAACGGCAAGGGCCCCGCTAGGGATCTCCGGACTGTTTTCCGTCTCAGAGTCAGGAGTGTCCAGTCGAGCGTATGCTGGTCCAGGCATCTTCTTTTGAGCCGATGGAAGTGCATCTGGCGATTTCTGCAGTGCCATGACGCTTGGTGTGCGTGGCTTTCCCAGATTAGCCGGCAGTGTTTGGCCTTCTGGCCTCAACGGTACCGCTGGTGTGGATGGGACACCGGTGGACTTGGAGGGTGAAGTGAACGGACTCTGCTCCGCTGTCGTCTTGTTGGAGGCGACGGCTCGAAATGAAGATAAGCGAGCAGGATTTATTTTCTGTGTTAATGACTTCGAGGCGACCGATACCGGTGTATCATCTGCAGAAACAGGTGATTTGGGGCTGGTGCTGTCCGAAGGCGCTGGGGTTAGAAGCGCTCTCTCATCTAGTTTAGGCAGCTTCTGTATGCGAGCAGGATCGGTAAGTCTAGTATGACTTGCCTCAAGGCTGGTGCGACTTTTGCTTGTGGGGACTGCTGTAGACGGTATGTTCATGGAACGACCACCATGTGTCACAACCGTATGTGGTGGGACATCTTGAAGCGACGTTTCCTGTACTGCCTGTGTGCGTACTCCCGACGTCCGATTTGTTACATCTTTTGCTCCCGCTCTGCTGGATGGCGTTTTTGGGGACGTTTGATGAGATGCACGGCTTTTATTCAGCACCGCAGCATTGGGTTTTCCGTCCTTACGCACAGTAGTGCCATCGGTCGCGCCGCTATACTGCTCCAGATCTTCGATAAACTTCCATACAGTCTTCCATATCTTTCTGTTGGTCGTCAATGCTTGAAATTCTTGACGTATCAGCCGCCTCATGAGAAGAATGTCGTTCTTCAAGAGATCGATGCTGCGACCATGGTGCTTCGATATGAGACACGCGACAGCAATGATTTCAATTGGCGCGAAGTTCTTCGCGTGCGAATATCCATTATTTTGGAAGGTCGAGGGGTATGTATGATTTATGTCTCGGAAGATCTCAAAGACCTTGCGCATATGATTTCTTGTAGGTGGATCTAGCGGCGGCGCATTCTTGACGAAAGTGCCCAAGGCGCTGTAAGCTCCTCTGAAGACAGGCTGGCCATCTGGACTCGACGAATGATACATCTCAATGATCTGTGCAAAACACGTGAGAACATGTCTGAAGCCGCCTGATCGGTCTGTTGATGCGAGAGTGACGATGTCAGAGAACTCGGCCTCGAAAGACCTTGCCAGATCCTGCCAAGGACCATTTGTCGCTCGGATCTTCTCAGCTGGTGAAAGCGGCACACCCATCTGGACCCTCGCAAAGCACTCCTCCTCCATGGCTCTTGACAGGCTTTCATACTCAACGCAAATGAACTCTTTGTTCCGGAAAGTCCTCTTCCAGGAGTCAGGCAGGATGCGTCGGCGAGCAGAAGTGTCGTCGAGACGCTGGCAGTAGTACCAACTTCGACGGTCCGTGTCATGGCATGGTATCTGACCAGACATGAACAGCGATACCGAAGTCAATCGTTGCTTACCGTCGACACATATACGTCTCACTAGAGGACCGTTCGGACCGTCTTCTCTGATTGTGTTGAAGATAATTGGAGGCACATAGTAGTTCTCTATGAGTGAGTCAATGAGACTTGACATGCGTTTGCCTGGCACGTGTTAGTTATGGTCCCATGCAAGAGTGGGTAGAGGTATACTCACGGGTCCAAACGACGTCGCGTTGGTAATCTGGATTGAGATCTAGGCAAGTGGTATTCAGTAGGGCTGCGTGATAAATTAGCATCAGTAAAGTTAAATTAGAAGATCCGGAGACTCACTTATTAGATCTTCCATATTACGCCTCACAATAGACGGTTCTTGAAGGGCGCAACTCGCCTTGAACTCGTCAGAGTCCAATGGCTCAACATCATCGTCACTCTCAGGATCTTCATCAGCTATTGAAGGTGCTCGGATTGTTGCATTTGGCTCAGGCTGATGCTGGGTAGGTGTTGCAAGGGAAGTACTCCCATGAGAAGTATGGAGTGAATTTCTAGCGGTCGACAAAGACGGGGCAGAGGGCCGCAGATTGATTGCCGTAAACGACATTATAGTCAGATGGCACGAGGCAACTCAAGATCTCACACTAGTCAGTGGAGTTGAAGTTGCGCTGCCAGGGTCGTGTAGGTAGATAAAGTGTTGAGACCAGATGGGAGGGGGGGTGTTTGGCTCTGCGGACAGACGCGCCTTGCCACTGTACTACGCAACACCTGGTCTCCTCTCCAAGATCCAAACTACAACTAGAAGTGCTCTGCCAAACGTACAGGGATGCAAACAGACTACCAAACGGAGTCTAGCTTGGATATATTATATTTATACGCTACCAACTATTAAGCTGATATATAAGAATTTTTAGGGTAAGAATTCTACCGTACAAAGGGTGGGAATAACTGGCCCTTATATAGCCATCATGCTAGTCACGTGCATGATCTTTTTTCAAAACTTGGCTGCAGAAACTCTTACCATTTTTGGTTTAGTCAGCCACCAAAAAACCTGAAAGTCAGAGAAATTAATGACTCATGCCCTCCTTGATCCAATCAAAATAGCTTACAGGTCCATTCTTTGCCACACACTGTCCTGCTAATTTGCGTCATTATATATTACGGCTCTAGAAACTTCTACAACGTAATAGTAATATAACATATATCTCATGCTATAACTAATGCCGTTTAGTTAATGTTTTGAAGTAGTATTACCATGAGTAAGTAGTAGAGTGATCTCTTCTTAATGCGTATCCATTGATGTATTATTAGAGATACACATCCTAAAGCAAGCAAAGCTAAGCAAGCGAGAATGCTTCGATTCCCGAGTTGGACTTTGAAGCCTGTAGGTCGTCTTATTTAGGTTTAGCTTACATGCCAAGCCAGGCTTGGATTCGTAGACTCATATTTGATATATATTATATATATAGTAAATATATAGTATGTAAATACATAAGCATATATTGATATATAATGTGGTTTAAATCCCGGACTGAAGACTATGACTCATACTGTATGGCTCACAATATATGTCTCCAAATACATAGTCTCTTAGTATACTGATTGGAAGAGCAAATAGAATCAATAGGCTAAGCCTATTGGAGAGCATTGACTGGCTTACTTGCGAAGGAAGGAGTCCTGAGTACTCCCTAGCACTGATAAAATGTTTCAAGGTGCTCATCTATTTCTTCTGTATACTGCTCCTAAGTATCATTACCAATAATCAAACTACTCTCATCACCACTTTACGAGACAGCCTCCCAGAATGCAACAACAAAGAGCTAGGAACACCGTTATCGAATGAAGTAAGCACAAAGGGGTTCTTCTGACTGAGCAAGGTGAGGATGAAGATGTTGTAACACAATTTCGATGAGTTGTAATTATCAATTCTTGAATCAACCCTACGTCTGCTTCCCGGTATCATCACCAACTGCCTGACTACGTTGTCGACTTTCGCGTTTCCAGCTTTCGAGGCCGTCTCGTAGCGCTCTCTGAGCTTGTCTTGCTGCTCAAACTCCTTGTTTCCAACTTCCTCGGCTTTCGTCTCTCAGGCGCCGACACCGCTGGCGGTTTGTTTTCTTTGTTTTCCGACTGTGGGCTCGACTGCTTGCCCACCTCAGTATTTTGTGATTCAGTCCTTGATGGCTTCTTTGGCGCCGTCATAGGCCGTTTTTCACCCTGAGAAGTCTTCGTCTCGTCTGTTCTTGTAACACGAGGCGCCTCTTTGGGTTTCGGAGGTTCCTTCGGTCTGGGCGCTTCCTGTGGTTGCAGTGACTTCGGCTCCGAAGACTGTCCATCGGTGCTAGGCCTTGAAGCCGGAATCGGCAACGTATTTTGCGAACTCTGAACCTTCTCACCAGTCTGCTGCGATCCCTGAGTAGGACCCCCTCCCCAACCGGGCAACGAAGCTCCTAGTCCCCCCAGCCCCATCGCAGCACCAGCCTGCTTCATCGATGGCATACTAGGAATAGCTGGCAGACTCGGCACTGACGGCCTCCAACTCGTCATGTCCCTCACCGACTGTGCCCACGTCTGCGGCATATCATCCGGTGCCTCGGCCTTCATCCTCTCAAGCTCCTCCTTACTCGGCGCTTGCGTATCCTTGGTCTGCATCACCATCTTCTCCAACGCCCTCTTCTGTGCTGGCGTCGAGCTCCAGTTCGGAAAGTCACCCACCACGCTCCGTACCCCGTGGCTTGCCAGCTGGCCCAGATCCCACATCGGCCCATGCAGCGCCCCATATGCTGCGCCGATACCCCCGCCCAATAGCCCCGTCACCGTTGCAACGAGCCCGCCGACGAGTGCCCCCGTGATTTTGCCCAATGTTACACCTGGCAGAACTCCGAGCCCAGCTCCGGCAGCGAGGCCCTGGAAGGCGCCCGATTGTGTATACTTGGCTGCCTTGCCGAAGGACTCGGCTTCAATCTCTTTGTTAATGGACTTTGCGAGGATCTCCTCGCGCGCATTGGGGTCGCCGGCGGCGTTGGCGGCCTGTCGTAGTTCCCAGGCTTTCTGCATTGCTTGCAGTGCCATGCTGGCGGATGCGCCTGAATTCTGCTTAATCTCGCGCTCCGAGATGAGTTGGGCATTTTGTGGTGTCGTATTGCTCATCTTGGACGGAGGTTGAGAATCGGACTTCGCGGTTGATGGTTTGGCTTGTGCCTGTGGTGATGGCATTTTTGGTCGAATATTACAGAGTATCGTTGTCAAATCGTCGTTCTGACGTTTGGAGGGCAGGGTTGTTGTACAGGGGCTGCGCGGGTACGTCATTTGGCGAGAAACAGGGATGAAGAAACGTAGGATTCTTGGCGCGGACGAAATCCTGTTTCGGGACGGCGCATATTTGGGGCAAAGAACAAGGCTGTATTGAAATAACGAAGGTAAGTTAAGGTTAGTAAAAAATAGTCGAAGGTGTGGTTAAAACTCGACAGAAGAATCAACACGTTTCCATCAATCTACCTGTATGTACCAGCCTCGCCAACCCCTGAGCATTTCAGAATAGCGACATCGTTATAAACGCCTTGCTAATGCCAAGAGGTACCACCCTCTGTAGAGCAATTCTCGGCTGGACAGATGGCGATATAATCTTGTAGGTAAATGTACAGTCCAATCTACGATAAACTCAGTGATCAGTTCTGTAGACGACAGAGTGACGCACCACTCCCTCAAACCCGATCATAATGCCGGCCCCCCTTAAGAAGAACTTGCCTCGTCACTGATGAGTTACAAAGGCCATAGTAGTCTATCATAGCTGTACAAGTCACCTCCCTTTTATACACAGTAACCTAGATTCTACAGAACTATTTGTACACTAGACCATATCTGCCCTATTCTGTCATTGGTCCTGGCACTCCTTGCAGATTAAGTTGAATTTATTACCATTCTACTCATCATATCCATCCAGTGTTCGTGTTGTATCTCCCAATGACCGCTTCTTGTCTCACAAGATATATACCTCTTACCTCTACTGCAACGTCTACATTATGTAACAAACTTTAGAGATCTATAAAATAGGCTAGAAGAGCAATGTCGTATGTTTTCGAACCTTGAAATTCCAATATCTACTAAGATAGCTTCATCTTCGAGGAAGAGAAGAGGATTTCAATCTCCTGATTCAAACACTACATACACGAGCTACCTCTCTGAGAGTAGCTCTCTCCAGAGACCCTTCTCTTTTTTCATTAAACTATATTATGATCACCATACGATTCTAGAGCTAGTTATACTTGCAGCGCCTCTTAAAGAATGCAGCAGTGGCAAGAGAGAAATTCTTCTTCAGGCTCATAGACGGCATGACGATGAGAGATTAGTAGTATTTGTTATCAGTACAGGGATGTCATAATTCTAGTGCGACTCCGCAGAGGCTGCTCTGATACTCTCGGTCCCTGGACTGTATCTGGCTATATTTCTATCTCTGCGAAATTTCTGTACTGAAGTGTCCAACTGAACAGCGGTCGCTGTAGGGACGCTCTTCAGTATACATACGTCATTAGAGATTACTAATACCTCGCGCAACCACGATGCTGTAGAAAATTTCTTACACTACTATTGATCGTACTCTTGATGGGCCTAGTATCCATATGTATCATCACTATTCTGGTCACTAACAACGGCTATACTTCCAAGCCAAAGTACAATTAGTGGTTTAAGCACACACTTAAAGTGCTGAAAGAGATCGATACACTAAGTTTATAGCGGTAGACAACTTGTGAGAATCCCGATTTCTTACACTTTACTTCACTTTTTATCTTGTGCCTAACTGTTAAAGCTATTGTTAGCACTTATATCATTTATATAGATCTTGTGCCTCTCTTTACATTGTTTATTTCATGTCATTGGTTTGATGGCGAAATTGGTGAAGATGTAAAACGGGTTAATGGTTGATGGTGAGGAGTTGGAGGTGTGTGACGTGGTAGTAAGACATCGGAGGTGGAACAATATCGAGACAGATCGATAATTATAGGAATATCAAACACTTCTATAGCAACGCAAACGAGACTTCAAACCTCCCACCACTCGAAACAGGGTATCAAACGGGTCGCATCACTGCCGCACCGACCTCCCAATCTGCCAAATCACATTACACTGCCCCTGCGTCACCGAACTCACCGTCTCCATCCCCGTATTCGAATTCTGAAACAGCACTCTAGTCCCATAATTCCCGCTCCCACCCGTTCCATACGCCGCCCAGCGCGGTCGACCTGGGGGCATGTACGTGTTCGGGTCATAGCTACGAATCATGCTGGCCCAGTAATTCTGAATATCCGTGCCGGCCTGCGTGCTGTGGCCGTCCGTGGCGAATATGTCGCCCATTTCGGCGACATGTGTCGCGGCGCCGACGTCCCAGCGGTACACCCAGGTCTTTGCGTTTGCGGGCTGGGTGTTGGGGTAGTCGGCATACACGAACCCGCGGGCGAAAGAGAGCGCGGGACAGATATATTTGAAACGGCCGAGCATGTCGGCCGCGTACTGCGTGTATGTCCCGTCGGAGCCGGGTCCGGAGAAGACGGTGTGGAGGTTGTTTATGTCGGAGTCTGTGATCTTGGGGAACTGGGCTTTGATGAAGTCGTCTGCGTTTTTTTGGGTCTGTTGGGGCCTTAAGCCTGCATTAACAAAGCTGTTTCCTTCATTAGACGTGCTTCCGAAGATTGCTGGCACGCGCACAAAGTGTTTGGCGTCGAGTTCCCCGTAGGTATAGTTTGCAATTATCCTGTTGTCAATGGAGGGACCCCAGAAATATATTGGTGCTTGATTCGTGCCAGGAAATGCGGTGGGGACGGTTTTGGCTTGTTGTTGAAAATATGTCACATTCTGCCTACGTAGACAGTCGAGAGTGGACGGGGTTCCAGAGCATTTGGTAGCTACGACGAGGCGGTCATATTGAAATTGGGCTTCAGAAATCGTCAACAGTGGTGGTAGCGATGGTGCTTGAGACGCAATAGCGTGGAAGAGGTTGTCGTTACGACCACCGTATGCTGTCAGATGGATGGCGACTGAACCTGCTTGCTGTCAGATAGATGGTCACCGAACTGCTAGACAGATGGTACTGGACCTGCTCCCGCACTGGCACCATCAAGGAATACGTGGCCTGGATTGCCGCCAAACTGCGCAATGTTCTTTTGAACCCACTGGAGAAGCTTCCTCTGATCAAGGATACCAGCGTTTGTGGCGGCTGTATTGCTGTTGTAGATCTCGGATGAGGCCAGGAAACCATATACTCCCACACGATAATTAAACTGGACCACTACAATGTTGTTTTGAGCAGCTCGCATCAGACCAGTCGCGTTTCTGTTTCCGTCACCGTTGTCGTTGAACCCTCCGCCCTGGATATAGACATGTACAGGGAGCTTGCTAGTTGTCGTCGCAGCTGTAGGTGCCCAGACATGAACGTATAGGCAGTCTTCAGCGTCTTGAGTGTTAACATTATCACCCACTCCGATACAGGCTGTGCGTTTGGTCTGCAGATGATTAAACACCACTGACCTACGAAAGCTGAGAATTAGCACCTACCGATATGGCATCCTGCGTACCGCTTGTAGTCGGTGGATCCTGCGGCGCTGCAAATCTAAGAGCTCCAAGGGGCGGTGCAGCATATCGCATGCCAAACCATGTCGAAATGCCGTTTGCTTGAACCTGACCTTGGTATTTGCTATATCCCAAGTCTACAACAGTCTGAACTGCGAGACTTGGCCCAGCGAGGAGGGTGAATATAGTTGCAAGAGTAAACATTGTAATGTAAAAAAGTGAGCAGCTTCGCGTTAATAGATGTGCTGCATCTAAATAAATCTCCGACCACACACTCGGCCATTTGACGTTTATATCGGTATTGAGGTCTAGACCATTAACGAGCCATCCGACGACGGCAGTTGATTCCTCGAGGCGCAGCACAGCACCACTTTGTTACTGTATTCAAGGCGGCCAATTCACTGGCATTAGGATACCAGACTTGTCCGTGCAGCTGAAGGCATGTAGCGAATGAGAACACATCATGGTGTTTGCGCATGCAAGCTGACAGTACTGCACCGGTCCGGACCTGACACAGCAGGCATTTATTGCGATGGGTTCTCAGTCTAGACGTTGTCCCGTCCTTGAATTGGCTCCGTGATGCCGGCGTCAGCTACACATGGAGAAGGTTTTCCTAGAATGATTGCTGACTAGGACTGCATGTGGATAGATAGGCCTTCTGGGGTGGATAGCCGTATCAAGTGACAACCTTCGTACTGTTGATGACAACCTGTGGGAGGTATCGTGTGGTATCCAACCACGCCAAGAACAAAAGAAGGAGTTTTGGAGTTGCCGCGAACCCGCAGTCTAATATTAGGATCCAGGAGTCAGGAGAAAATTGAATCGGCCAGCTAGCGCGGGTGATATTTTGGGCAGAACAACTAATTAGTAACCGCGCTCAGGCATATAATTAACACGTTGGTTTATAGAACTCGGAAATAGCCCCAGCCTGAGAAATATTACTGTCTGACTACTGCATGAATGGTTCAAAACTGCCACGTGTGCCTCGAAGTGATACCTTCTAGCAGGCCTTTCGCAGGTATTCGTCCTAAATAGGACCGGGGCCAGGGGCCCGGAGCCAAATATATGTCCGGGCCTCGAGGGTGTTGGAAGCGCGCATGATGAAAAGTAATGTAACAGTAAATAGACCATAAGTCATGAGAGGGTAATCTGATGACGGCCTTCTAGCGTTGCATGCCATCCCAGATGTCAGGGACAAGGAGAGTAGGGGTGGGGTAATGCTGGGTATTTTCGTCGCCTGACTCGTGTATATATATATATAGAGTATATGAAATGCCTATTGCAGGATATGTGTCAGTTTCACCCAGTCAGGATATGGACAATGCTGGGAGCACCACATTCGAGGTATGGGTGTGTACTGGGAAAGCCATTTGCGTTCATTGCTCTCTTGTTGCATTATTGTCAAGGAGGAGATTGTCAAGGAGGAGACAACGGCGAAATCCAGCACAAAATGAGACCGCTAAGCTAACCTATAACGGCTAGCATCGCTTCCGACCCCATGCCCGTGTCTCATTCGTCACTCGCGAAGAACCTAATACTGATGTCACTACTCAAATTACTGCACTATATGTCCTCCATCTGCACTACTAGATACCAAATATCTGGCATATCGTAATTTAGAAGAAGGGAGGCGTAGTTCATTTCTTTGGATATCAAGATTATTCGGTTGTATGAATGTGAATGGCAGAGGGCCCCGCTAGAACTTCTCATGCCTCAGTTCTTCTTTTATATCATAGACCGTCGCAACACTATGGTAATGAAAAGATCTCGAACAGACCTCACTGGCATTCGAAAATCTTGCCCTGACAGTCGAAAAGATACTACATGCCCCCATGATTTCGATTCCTCACCAAACTCCGGAGTATGCCGTGAATATCCGCCCTTCGATACATCCTCAAGTCCCGTCTTCACTGCCGCCGTCAAATACACCTCCGCACCCAATACCCACCCCATAGTGACAGCATTGATAAGAAACAAGAAGCCATAGCCATAATCTCAAGAATCCCCCTCCTAGACCCTAGTCACATAACCACAACCACAACCACAAGCCCATCCACATCCACAGCACCAACCACACCATGTCAAAACCCCACATCCTCCTCCTCAATGGCCCAAACCTCAACCTCCTCGGCCTGCGCGAACCACACATCTACGGCTCCACAACCCTCCCCGCTCTAACCACCACCCTCAAATCCCACGCCTCCACTCTAGGCCTGCACCTCACCGCCTTCCAATCCAACCATGAAGGCGCCATACTCGACCACCTTCACAGCCACTACCCGCAAGCCCAACTCCCAACCTCACAAACCCCTCACACCCCCTTCGACTTCATAATCATCAACCCCGGCGCTCTCACACACACGAGTATCGCGCTCCGCGATGCGTTGCTAGGTATTGGGGTGCCGTTTGTCGAAGTGCATGTGAGTAATGTGCATGCGCGCGAGGAGTTTCGGCATAGGAGCTTTCTGTCGGATAGAGCGGAAGCGGTGATTTGTGGGTTAGGGGTGTGGGGGTATGAGGTTGCGGTCGGGTTTGCGGCGAGGTATCTTGCGGCGAAGGGGGTGCTGGGCGCAGAAGGAAAGGGCGAGGGGCAGGAGCTGGGGTGAACGATCGGCGAGGATGGGCGAGAACAGAAGCGAGGATGGGATGTTGAAGATTGAGTTCTCGGGGGTTAGGAATATTGGGAAGGAGAAATATAGATTGGCACGCTCTTGTAGATCGACAAAGAGGAATGAAAATGGAACACGTCATATCATATAGAAGAGGAATATACAAGCACACCTATGAGATGGTAAACTCCCCACTTGTCCCCTCAAAAGCACTGATGCTACCAAACAACGGCTTCGAATCACCGTAGTATTTAACACGGTACTTCCCAGCGTCTGTCGCGCTGTTCGTCTCCCACGTAATAGTCACCTCCGAGAAGCCTAGGGCCTCGTTGGTGCGCTTCCACTCGTATATCAGTTCCCAGTCTTGGTCGTCCCGGACACGCGTCCATGTACTGCCAGATTGCTTCTCGATGGCCGCGAACGTGTTCTCTAGACGGAGATTGTTGCGTGGATTTGCGCCTTGGAATGTGACTTTGACAGCTGAGCCCTTACTATATAATGATTGGACGTCGGTG
The DNA here is from genome assembly GCF_010093815.1 of Pseudovirgaria hyperparasitica. Classification (NCBI taxonomy): domain Eukaryota; kingdom Fungi; phylum Ascomycota; class Dothideomycetes; order Acrospermales; family Acrospermaceae; genus Pseudovirgaria; species Pseudovirgaria hyperparasitica. The sequence goes on from NW_022985549.1 coordinate 449,311, forward strand.
ATGACTTGGCCGAAGGATTTGCCGCCAGCTGCATCGAACACAACGCCCGTGATGAAGCTGAGTGCACGGTCGGTGTTGATAGGCGGGTCTGGTCCGCCAGGCGGTGCAGAGGTCGACGAGTCGGAGAGGTAAGGGAGGAAGGTGCTAGTGAGATTGATATATGCATTTAGAGTATGGGGCCCATACAAGGTAGATGCGCCCTCATATCGCTGAATGTTGTACTCCTCCTCGGTGGCAATGTAGTGGGTGTAGGAATTGGCTGGACCACCAAGCACAACTACAGGGTCTGAGCCAGATGGGACAATGTCTGTAGAGGCCTTCGCGATAGCTTCTTTCCAGCGACGACCGGACATTGTGGTCGCCTCTCCGGGACTTACGATGATAAGGAGCTGGCCGACGCGCATCATCTGGATGTCGACGATATTTGGTGTCCATTCGTATGGGATGTGTATCTCACCCACATCAAGAAGGATCGGCTTCTCTCCTTGACAGGCCTTCTGCTCTGGACCGGGTTCTTTAATGACAGCCTTGACGACTTCCCAGAGAGGACTGGCGCTGGGTTCACCGTCATCGCCCTGGGTGAAGTCGAATGCGCCAGGACCATCTGAGGTCCCTGCTGCGAAAGAGTATCCAAGAGCTGCAGCACACGTCTTGACAATCGTGCCATTTGGATGTGCGAACGTGTAGTTTCGCATGTCGTTATACGTATGAAACGATCGAATTCCAGTACCACTGACTGGCGTTAAAGAGCCACCGTAGATACCCTTCGCGCCAGTAAACTGTCGAGTGCCAATCTCAAAACAGCTCTTTGCGCCCGCATCGTTAAGACCGAAAAATGGGCCTCGACCATGGCAAGCTTGACTTGTACCACCGCATGTACTGTTTTCGTAAGTGCACTCCTGATTCGAACCATCTTCGCACCAAGCACCGTTGACATTTGGCGTGGTATCACCGACGTTGGCTTGAGAGAAGCCTGCGACAAAGCCCTCGGCGGCATTGGAGTTTGACTGCATGTCTTTCTCGAACAGATAGGCAGCGACGCCCTTGTTATCTCCGGCCACGATAGAATTATTTCCCAGTAAAGACGTTCCGTGAACAGGAAACCATGTGAGAACACCGACATCTTTCCCATCGCTGTCTCTGGTGAACTTGACAAGCGTCATAGTCTTGTCAACATTATCCGCGTACCGAGCTCGTTCTGCTGATGGATTGGCCATGTACGCATATAGACTGCGATTGATGGCAGAATCCTTGACTTGGCCAGTCCCGACGCTGAGACGGCCTTTCGTCAGACTTTCATGTGCCCGTTTGATAGAGAGCACAGCGCCATCGACGATTGCTTGATAGCTCTGCTTGTCAAAACCCTTGCTGGTGATGGTGGGCAGTAGATAGTTTAACCATGCCGCAGGTCCAGAATGAGAGTGTGTTCCAGTGACTGCAATATTCTGACGATTATATACTGAATATTGCGGGCCCAGCGCCGCCACACCTTTCAGAATACCATCCCGGATGGCAGTATCTCCCGACTGTGTATCTAGCACAAGATAAACAATCCGTTGTGCAGTGTTGTCTGGGTCGCCGACGATGAAGGCCCTGGAATAAATCCGCTGCCGAAGTCCACTTCCGATTTGAGAAGTGTTGGCATATCCCATGAGGTTTAGTTCGACAACTGGTCTGCATCCGCATCAGTATTCAGTGGTGCTCTAGATGGCAGGGTCCCACTTTGCAGACTTATGCAGCCACTCTGTCGCCCAGTGATGGAATGAATACATACCCAGTGATATCCGCCTTGCCAACGCCGATCATGTACTCAGATCCTGCAGCTTGTCTAACCATCTCTTCATGCTTGTCGCCAAAGATGAACGATTGCACCCTAGAATATGTGCTTCCACGCTCTGTAGCGCCTTCATCCTGCCAGTGCCAGTAGTCCACCTCTGGCAGCCCTCGTGTGGACGCAAGTTGGACGATGACCAGAAGAGCCAGGCAAGATGCCGCGAGAGCGGCTATGAAGTGTGTGCGAGCCATCTTTCTTCTCGGAGCAGCACTACCAACGCTAGGAGGAATTGCATGGCTGCGGCCATGGGGAGTTTTGTATTCCTCAATGTTGAACAGACAGGGTCGCTTAACGGTAGCGATCGACGAGGAGTAGGACTCGGTGGAGTGGCGGTCGTCGGATGTGAGTGGTGATCAGGGAGATTGAGCCGGTGGTGTTGTTCTTGGATGGGAAGGTCATGGTCATTAGCAGGCCGGAATTCAAGGTTGCGGCCGACTTAGAGGCGTCATTGGAGCAGGCCCGCCCCCGCAAATTGGGCTATATCGGCTACATCGATCGACCTAATTTAGCTGCACGTTCAAGCAAGGGACAGCCCGTAGGATCACGAGCCACCCAGTGGAACCGCATGGATGGCAGCCAAGCCGAGGCGCCGAAGCTACTTTTCTTTCACACCACACCTTGATACACTTTGCAGATCATCAAGTTTCACAGACTCATCCACCTTCACCTCCACCTCCACACTCCACATCGTACTAGTCAGTCAGACATCCGATTCCGAATACTCCACACTACACCTGCTTCCTGCCGACCATGTCTCTAATCAACGAGTCGCACGACTCCCTCATCTGTACGACTTTCCTCCCTCACTCTGGGCCCTTGCGCGTATAGCTGCTGATCGCAAACCCCAGACATCGACCCCGTGCCCACAGAAGCAGACTACGTGATTGTCTCGAACCTCATATCCGACGAACTACGGACCGTCGACACATCCGTCACACACCCGCTCCTCCCCCATGCATACGCTCCGCGGTACCCGGAGCTGTTAGCCAAGGAACACGAGCGCATAGAGTCTGGCGCGGATCGAGAAGTCGGCATAAATCTAAGCCGATATGAGGCGCTCGAGGCACCGCAGAACACATCTCCTAATAGCGACGAGAAGAACCCACAGTTGCTTGCGCAATGGCGTGAGACACTGCAGAAGGCGTATGCGTCGAGTTCGTATCTGTCTTGGCGACAGACAAATCTTGGGCTGTTGGAAAAGTATGGGAAGAATCAATGGCTGATTGGGAATTCGCAACTCGAGGACATATTGAAGGGGCTTGAGACCGAGCTGGCGGAGACTCGCGCTCAGGTTGAACGGATTGAGTACGAGAGGCGGGCGCAACAAGAGGCTGTGTCGGGTGAGATGGCGACATTGGACGACACGTGGAAGAAGGGAATTGGAAGAGTCATTGAGACGGAGGTTGCTGTCGAGGGACTGAGAAGGGAGATCGTCGAGAGGAAGAGGGGTGGTGCTATTATCGCATCTTGAGGCATCGCGGATCAGAACAATAAGGGACAATATGGAGCATCAAGTGGCAACACCAGGACGTGCCTAGTATGTCATTTACATCAATATGAGCTCCGAGCTTGCCGCAAAAAGCGACAGCGGACGATGATGCTTTCTAGTTATAGGAAGTACATCACTCCGGTTCCATCCTAAGGCGCTTAGTGGTTACAGTGTGTCGTTGCCCATAAAAGACTGCTGGTGCTCACAGGTAACCATACCAGTGTCACCACCCCTAGTAATGTAAATAGACGCAAATGCGCGAGCAATGTAAGCATATAGACGTGGAAATTGACACGATAACATAAATAATATTCATGCTAAATGAAAACGCCTCGTCAGGAATCCGTCAGACTGCTCGCCATCTCACCACCAACATTTCGTACTTCCACGGCCATGGTACGAAAACACACACATGCCACACCCACCAAAGTTTCATCCTCATCTCCAGGGTCCGCTTGACCATGGCAAGTTTCTGATTCGAGCTTCGCCCTCTCAGTTCGTGATCGCCTCATATCCACTGCCACTGTTGTGTGCTGCACGGTTGGAGAACAGATAGTAGACAATCAGACCAACAACCGGGAAGACAAAGACGCCAACACACCAGAGCACCTTGTGCAGCGTAGGGCGGTTAGACTTGAGGACCTCCACTGCAAAACGGTTAGCCTCTTGCCTACTCTCATTTGCCTACTCTCATAGTTTGAGGGAAGAGAGAGACAGGGTACGTACTGAACACAATGACATCTAGGATTAGGACGATAAACCCGATAATGCCACCGCCGGTGCCATACTGCCAGGTATTACCGCCAGCTGCGGCCGCGTTAACGGGGGCCGCCTCGGCAAGGGCGAAGAGGAGGGAGGCGATGATGAGCTGGAACATGATTGCTGGGTATCTGTATTGCAGGGCTGTGGGAATATGAGAGGACTTGTGTTGAGTCTCAAGTTATGTATTGTGTGAGGATGAGGGGATGAGAAGGAACGGTCAGAGAAGAGGTTGGACGGACTCGTGTGGCGGGGATCCGGTTGCCTAGTATTTGTGACGTAACTTTGGGTGTGGCGCATCACGAGGCCTGCGTCGGGTGCGTGCGTACCACAACCAGAGATACTAAGAGCGTGTTATAATGAAGTCGACCTGCTATGGTAAATAGTAGATTCCGGGGAGTCTCGCTGTTATTACTGTTGTTGGCAAGGTCGATGATGAATATGATTAGCCCATCTAGCATCAGTAGCGTTTTTAGACTTTGCTCAAATGTAAACACGACAATCGCATCTTTTTACATTCTCTATCGTGTCGATTAACATGGTCGGCTTAAGTACGGGGATACTGGATGTAATTGACTGGGAAACTTGTGGTGTTCCACTCCCCGGTCTCCGTGTTCAGGGTCACGTTCGTGCTAATAACTTGGCCCCCCTTTAGATAGCCGTTCTCGACGACTCCGCCCGACAATGGTCTCTGGAGATGGTTGTCTCCAGCAAGGACCGTGAAGTTGGCGAGGCTCAGCTCTAGAGGGGTCTCAAAGGCCACAGTGGGTGTTCCAAAGTATCGGGCATCCATTCTGTTCTTTGTTACATGCAGCTCGAAGTAGCCACGATAGTACCCCTCAGACCACTGAAGCTCGGGGTTGCTGGTCACAAGCGACTGTGATCGCCGCTGTCCATCTGTAACATTGGACGCATAACCAGAAGACGACACAGCTGTTCCCGCAAATTCTACGCCAACCGCCCCAAGTCCAGTGTTCTCGTCATAGGCGTGCTCGTCTAGCCAGACGAGATCTGAGACCCAGTTCGCGTGAGAATCACCTGCGAGGAAGACTGTGTTCTGGATTTTATTCTCGTAGAGATGGTAGAAAGTCCGGTTGCGATTAGACAGGTAGCCCTATGCTCATTAGACGCATGACCAATTCATCAGAAGCTACTACTTACATCCCACTGGTCGACATTGAATGGCATAGATTGTCCATAGTTGACCGTCTGATTGATGCGAGAGAAGATAATCTGGTTTCCAATGATTTTCCAGACAGCTCCCCGATTGTCTGACTCGGATAAGGACCGATAGAACCAATTCTCTTGACGAGATCCCATCAACGATCGACCGGCATCGTTCGCAATATCATAGATGTAGTCCTCGTTGTATGAGAGGTCAGTAATACTGCGATCATAATTCCGTGTGTCCAAAATGATCAGATCTGCGATCTTTCCAAGCTTGAAACTGCGCCAGACCCGCAAACCGTCGTCCATATCGACTTGACGAATGGGCATCCATTCAAAATAAGCACGTACAGCATTCATCTTACGCTGATCCACACTGACACCACCACTCTTAACGAAAGAGTCTTCAGTGTTATTCATATTACTAAAGCCGTCACGGAAGCCGTTGTTTGCTTGCTCTTCGCTCTTGTCAGCACTCATGTTATGTTGAACTGGTGTAGCTGTATATCACTCACCATGATCGTCCCAAGTAGGAATCCATGGAAACTTTGCATGCGAAAGTTGGAGGTCCGAGTCAAGTCTATATTGACCAATGCGAGTTCTGTAGTCATAGAGACTGAATATCTCCTTTGGTGGATTTGTGGCTCGAGGGTCCTGACCAAGCACGCCGCGCGATGTTTCGTAGATGTAATCGCCCAGATGAATCTACGGAAGATCAGAGGAGCTCATACTGTCGTATAAACTCTGAACCTACCACATAATCGATATCGTCCTTGCGTGCAGCGTTACCATATGCATTAAAATAGCCATTGGGGCAATTGCCGCAGCTGTAGACGGCCAAACCTATTTGAGCTTCTTCATCATCTTCTGTGGGAGACGTCTTAGTACGGCCTATAGTACTCTTGACATCCTGGTTGCAAACTTCGAACTGGTAATAGTAATTTGTGAATGGCTGTAGGTTGTTGGCCTCGACCTAGATGTTGTCAAAACCAATATGTCTCGTAAAGGATATCATGTCAACTCGCCTTAATAGTCCAATCAATGTCACTTGTCGTATACGCAGTTCCACTATCTATGACATTTTTTCCTTTCTCATCAGTCCAGACATTGTATTTGACACAAATTGGATGCGGGTCCGCCTGGATGTACTTCTCCGTGTCATGGTTGTACAGTGGAACGAGGCCTGAGACAGTGGCGTTGCTCCTATCGGCGTCGATTTGGGGTGCTATCCTCGTCCATAGTATGACTGAATGTGGGAAAGGGTCTCCAGAAGCCACTCCATGGGTAAAATTCAAGCTCTGGGTGATGTTGTTCGTCCGACGGCGAAGCACAGAGGAACGCTTTGCAACTTTCGGTACGTCAATACCGAGAGCTGGGTGCCGCCTTGACGGGCTATGGTAATTGAGATTGCCATCGAATGTTGCCGAAACTGTACTTGAAAAAGCAAGCAGGATTATGAAGAAGAATCGCATCTTGAAGCTCCTCAGCTTATCAGACTGCTGTGTATTGGAGCAGTGGAGCACCTGGATGTGCCATGGTACTTTCGTGCGCTTTATACTCGTTTGAGACAAAACTATTTAGCTGAACCCTCCATTGCTGTGCCTTGTACATCGTTCCGCAGCTTTTTAGCAGCAGTACGAACTGCATGGGTGCCAAGACAGCACCATTCATTTAGATTCATTTAGGCTGCCAGAAATGCCAATGATGAGGCCTGCTTTCAAAGCATGCCGCGATGCAAGAAAATGACGTTGAGTGAAGTTTCCGCGGCTTGTTCGCCCACGCTATTGAAGGCACATCGTGCGTTGACAGCGGACAGAGATTGGACAAGATGGATCAACAGCAGGTCGTTCTATGAATGGATGATGATTATGTTCCTAGGGTCTCCGGGGCTCCACGAAAAGCTTAGCTGCGGGCCCAAGCTCCAGCTCCAAATGAAAAAGCCCGCCTCAAGCGTCACCCCCCTTCATATATGCCCAACGTCATCTAATATACATCTCTGCGAAGTGGTTCTACATGATGAAAACGTAAATTCCATTGCCAGTCCATTCTCGTGTTCGTACGCCTGGAACTCTGTCATTTATCCTAGTCGTTACGCCATTACACTCAACTGCTTCCAAAGCTTCCCCTCTGATCGCTCGCATTGACAGCTATCATGGCAGTAGATCAGACTCCCTGTCTCTTTACCCTTTTCAACTCGAGCACCGCCTGAAAGAATGTCAGTAATGAAGCCCTCCTTTGTCTAAGGAGAGGACCCACGGCTGGAATTGCGCCACTAAAGGTAAGACTTGCCAGTCCTATGCTCATTAGCCTCCATCCATAGTTGTCCATGAGATAGCCTGCGAATGTCGTCCCCATGAGGAGACCTATCGAATTGGCAACGTTGAGTAGAGAAGAGGATTGGGCGTATCCACCGCCAGAATAGCCTTCAAATGCCGCCGGATTGTCCCTTTCAAGCTGGTCAACGCAAGCAGACATTTCGGATGCGAGTGGTGCTCCTATCAAAGTGTGCACACAGCCCAAACCAACCAGCAGCACAATCAACAAATAGACCTTGCTTGTCCCTTCTTGGTCGACTAGCATGAGCAGCGCTTGCATGACCGCTGCAAGACAGCAACCTATAATTGCAAACCAGCGCGGCTTCGACTTTTCCGCCCAAGACCCGACCAGTGGTGCTGTTAAACTCGGCACTGCAAGTGTCAGATAGATGAGCCCAGCAAACATAGGACTCCATCCGAAACGCCGCTTCACGTACAGCGCCAGTACACAATCATATGCGCCTAAGACTGCGACATACACGCAAAACCCCCAGAATGCCACAAAAAATCGAGGAGTGATGAAGAACTGTATGACGAGTGGTAACTGATGCTTTTTGGGGGGGTTTTTCGGCAGCATCGCAGGACTCGAGACCCCGTTCTGTCGCCCATCAGTAGGTTGAACGCTAGGTTCACAGCCAATAGCCTTTGTGAATATCACGTCGCCCTCATTTCCTTCCTCGTCTTTCGGTATGTACTGGGCTGCCGTTTTCTTCTCAATCATTAAAATTCGAAGAAGAATGTCGACGGTGAGCAATCCAGCACACATGCCGAAAACAGACATGTACCCACTGTGCTCGTATACAATACCTCCAAGGGTAGGGCTCAGAATGTAGCCGACACTAACGCCACTGAGAACAATTCCAGTTGACTGTCCTACTTCTCCCTTGGGCACAGAATCAATAACAACAGCGAGGCCAACACTCCATACGATAGCAGAGGCTATAGCTTGACGGATTCGGCTCGCAACAAGTAACCATACGTCTTCCGCGAGTCCAAACAGTATCGTTCCTAGGATGGCCATGATGAGCCCAAATACGAACGGGACTTGTCGATTGCTTGAACGGTCGGCTATATATCCGCAAATTGCTGGACGCTGATTAGCTGATGAATTTCTTCTGATGTATCACTTCTCACGAGAGAGCACCAGGCCTGCTATGCCAAACAAAGCGAACAAAAATGACTCCCACCATTGTACTATCGAACACGTCAGGCTGTACGTCCACACTGCAAATGACGTTTACATACTGTCCTCCGTGTCGATACCCGCTCGTTCATGCAGCGCGAATGGAAACACTGGCACAACCTGTGCGAGTCAAAATTGGAGCACATCCCTACGAAAGGATTACATACCACGGCATACAGGAGCGTATCAGTGAACACAGCAGCAGTCACAGTAAAGATGATAAACCATTTTGAACTTCGAAAGGCCAAGAACATTGGCGCCTTTCGGTCCACCTTCTTTGCCCGCTCGATGAGAGGTGTTGTTTCGCTCATTGTGTCTCCAACTGACGGGACCTGGAAGCAGAGAATGATAGGGGACGACGCAAGCCATACACACCAATAGCTTTATATATCGGAAGAAAGTGACCTAGAGCACATTTCAGATCGGCGTGCTTCTCCAGTCATGCACTGACGGGGCCTGCCCCGAAGCACTAATGCCGTCAGATCCCCGTGAATATAACACTGTCTTCAAGCTTGCGGAGCTTACCGGGCTTGGAAGCCGCCCCTTGTGGAAATATCAGCAATGGCGTTTTGGAAAGACAGTCCAGATCAACCCGAAAAAGCAATATCTTACATAGCGTCGTGTCGTGTCACTATGCTCGGCGTATGGATATCCATCACGGCGCGTCCTTCCCGGAAGGTAACGGTACCAGGACCCTTGGACGTCTGCATGTAGGCATCGTGCAATCCACCCACACTGCCTTTTCCACCCAGGAAGATCCTGCAGCCCATCTGCATCTTGGACACACAAGGCTGAACTGAGTTCGACCATACAATAATCGACCTGACGTGTGCGGGATCCTTTGCTCTTTGCTACGAATCGAATCCATCCGAATTGATCGTAAATCCGTCCGATCAATTTCAAATTTTTGAATAGGCTGCAGGAAGCACAGACGCCACTCCTTTTTCATCCCGTGCACAAGCAGCATTGTAGTCGCCAAGAGCTAGATATGGTTGCATTGATCTACAGACGATCGTAGTTCCGTTGCGATGCAGTTCATAAAGCATCCTCGCTCTTATCTTTTGACCATCACGTCTAAGCTTTCTTTTGCTTTGAGGACATGAGGAAGGGCATAGAAAATGCGACGTGCATGAGGAGCGCTCAAGAGGTAGCTGGGAAGAGAGTTGTCTGGAGCCTGCGATTGTCAATCAAGGTGGATATATTGCTTACTAATCCTGAGATACAATGCTGGAGGATTGAACGCTACATTCTAGCATCAAAGTCACTTATCTCACAGTACAACAGCAGCGACCGCAATAGCAAAAGCTCCAACACCAAAAGTCTTCGCAGCTCGTACCGCACCTGCACTCCCTGTATCACCCCCACCATTACCACCGTCGTTACCACCTTCTGGGATGGGCCCGAGTTTCTCCAGGCCAGCAGTCATAATGACCGGCACCTCAGTCGGGTTTGAGTCAGTGGTGGTGAGAGACGTTGTTTGCCTGCCAATACCTTCCGCCTCAGCCGTGACCGTGGCCACGCAGCTCATGCTATTGCCATTGTCTCCAATAACACAGGTCTGGGCCTGCTGCAAGCGGACGCTTTGCCCTAGTGTGCTTGTCGCAATGTCGAAATTGATGTATTCAGTGTTCGGACGGAAGGTGTACTGAATGCTGCTGATAAGCCCGCATTCAGACGCGTAGTCAGTATTCGCTGTCTGGAAGGGACAGTCCATGGAGACGACGGTGCCGGAGGGGTTGACGGTGACGACGGAGCCGTAGAAGGTGACATCGTCGAAGTCCAGGGCAGCAGAGAAGATGTTGCCGCCGAAATCGTCGTCAAGGTAATGCAGAGATGTTGTGACGGCATTTGTTGGTACAGATGGCGCACTGGTTGACATGACAGTCGTCCCGCCAGATGTTGGTGCGGGAGTGCTAGACTGTGCAATGACGGTGGTGGCAGCGCAGAGCGCAAGGGACGCAGTGATTGACTTCATGTTGACGATCGTATCGTGCTACACGTAGGTTGTCTATTTCGACGGCTGGTGAGAAGCTCTGGATATGAATTCTGACAATGCGGAGGCAGCGCACATAATCAATTTATAGGTAAAAATCGCCGCCTGTGCCGTCGCATGCGCGCAGCCAGGAAAATCTGCAACTGAGTAATTACCACAGAAGCTCGAATAACGTCAACGGTCAGATGCTGCCTAGCCAACTCCGGGAAGACGGGGGCCAAATGACCAAGCACTAGGTAAGGATGAGTGTTGGTAACTGTGCCCCAGCGGCTCAGCCTCGTCCAAGAGCTGACCATCATGTTTCTATGGTAAATAATAGCAGTACCTGTTAATGGTTATGACGAAAGGCGGTAATTGGGTTTGGCGTGTCGGTGTCAGCCTCGCCGGCGTCGCGAGTTATTTCCGTGTATGGCCAAGTGTATGGCGCGAAGCAGTGTAGTGTGTTCCTGGGCGCCTTGGGTAGTTGGTGCCAGCGGTGCAGGATTTGCGAACGCGAACAGTCAGATGAGACTGTCTGGGTTCGTGTTGAGGTGAATATAGTGAGTGTATTCACGCAAGCTCTTATAACCCAAGGCGATATCCATGCAGACGTGAAAGCAGTGTAGTTGTTCAAGGGAGAGGATGATCAAGATATGAGACTATGCCAAAAGTGGCAGTCCAAGCGATATCCGAGGCTGGACTGACTCGCTGCGGACTTGTGTGGGACGGAGGAGCCAAGTTCTGATGAATTGACTTTTAAGCAAACAATAGAGCGGCGCAGGTAAGGTCTGATTGGATACAGACTGTTTGGCCAGAGGATTCGATATTGATCTTGGAAGCCCGTTGATCTACGAGCTCAAGATTGTTTGGATGCAAGACTAAGCCTCTTTCAACGTCGAACTGGCACCAATTCATGTACTCCAGTCCACTGTTCAGGCTGTTGAGATTTGATGGCTTTGTTGCTGCAGGTGGTCATGCCAGCAGTATTGCCAGTAAAATTGATCAAACTGACGTGTGTGGCGTCATAAGTTTTCCCGTCGGTCTTCTTGGTAACGCGAAGGATATGAATGAACATCTCATACACGAATGCGAGATTATGGCAAAGTACAAGATTGAGGCTGAGTCAATGATCGCTCTTGTCACATGGTGTGGCTTACAGAAAGACGTAACTTTTCGATGGTGTTCTCTTGGCAGAGCTCTGCTTGGACTGTTGCACGGCGACATCGTCCACTGTAATCTTCGACGCGCAGCACTCGCGGCCCCTCCAGCCTTTGCAGGTTGCGGTACAATGAGATGTCTCTGGTGTAGATATTGGCAGTTCGGCGTCGCTGAAGATCTGTACATGCCGGAATCGTTTCGTGTTCGGCAGCGGTAAGGTGTTCTTAAAATGCGTCTGACCTTTTCTCAGATCAAGCAAGTTGCAGGGCTTGGGGGTCTTCAGCTTATTCTCAGCGGCAGGATGGCAATGAATATCATAGAAGTCACCTTCCTCAAGTTCGACTACCTTCTGCATGATGCTAGCAGTGACTGCGCCATTCCAAAGACATTCGCTGAACCGAGTCCTCGCTAGAAAATCAATGGCCTTACGGCGAATCGATGGGTTGCGGCATTTCATGGCGGTGACAGTCAATGGAGGTATAATTCCTGATCCCATAACAAACTTCTTTCGAGACTCTCTCGGGTTCGAATAACACGGTGGCGGACTGACGTATTCGTCCAATGTCACCGCCTCGTCGATGATTGCTTGAAACTCGGGGTTGTAATCGTCGTAGACCATCTCGTCTAAAATGGTGTCCTCTTCAGGCATGGTTGACAACCAAATGTATGTCATGATATATCGCATGCGTGATACACGCACGGCGATAGACCTTTCTATAGGATTCAGGCGGCGTCGGTCGTCAATCATGTCATTGAAGAGCAAGAGCCATCGTGCGAGGAACACCTGTAATTCTGATTTCCTGGAAGCGCTGATACCCTCTCGACAGGGCGTGCATACGCCGTCGATTGTCCAGAGTAGCCGATAGGAAGTAAAGATCTGGCCTTGAATCGACTCGATGACCTCCGACGATTCCTGGAGACTGGCAAAGCGCGTGAGATATTTCAGGTCCTGGAGGTTAGTATAACTCCACGGGATCGTATGAATATCTGGATAGCCTAGTATACAAGATTGCAGATTCATGCGGACAACTGCTAACAGAATTTCTTTGTCGATAGAAGCTGGGACTCGCTCAGCCCGTGATATTTTGGATGGGTATGTCTTGACAAGCGCTATGGATGCCTCACGATGGGCTATGGCCGTGACACATGAGCCGCGAGCAATATCGATGCACATGAAGAGTATGCATGATACAAGAATTGTCTGGAGACTTTCATGCTCAGAGTCCTTGGATTGGAAGAAGGGTTGCAGCAGCCGAATCGACTTATTGTAATGCCATAGTGATACCTTTTCTAGGCGCGAGTAGCTCTCATCATCGACGTGCTCCTGTGCACGCTGCAGAGTAGCCAGACTCGCCACGCCGTGTAAAATGGCGCGGTTGTTTAAGCAGAATTTCGGGACAATCTGCTTCCAGAAGTTGCCTGGAGATGATCCGATAAGCTTGTTCGATCCTATGAGCCGGAAGTATTCAAAGCAATCGAATTCCTGTTTATCAAATCGCATGTCAATAGGTAAGAGCCCTTGGAATACATCTGCCAAAAGGGGGCTCTTGACCACAGTAGTCGTGTCGATCTTGGCGTCATATGTGATAGACCAGAAACCATAGCCATCGCACTGGCGTCCAGTAGATACGCATTTCTTACAGGAAGGTTTCGTTTCATCGCACTTGATACGACGTGTCCTGTGATGGATGATGAATCAGGTTTATGCAGCACAGGCAGGTCACAAGCTGACATACCTGCAGGTACGGCAACCTGTCTTAGATCGATGCTTGAATTGCTTCTGACGTGGAGGATTCGGTATGCGGTTCGTGGACGTAACAACAGATAACGCATTCTCTACAGCCATGTTAACTTCTAATGGTCCAGAGGAATGATTTGTTCTAATCGAGAACAATGAATGCTTCTGAAGCCCATGACAACAGTGGCTTGAGTTGCCTACAGCGTCTTGGGTCAGCAGTCTCGGTTGACAATTCTTCCTCTCGGTCTAAAGTAAGTACGAAGCCAAGGAGCTTTATGCTGCCATCAGTGGAGAACTTATGGCGGTGCGTGTGGCTGCGTATGGACAAGAATAGACATTATTGGGACAGCCGGAATCACACTCGTGTACAGTTATTGGTGTGTTCGTTTATCCTTAACTCTGATTGGTATATTTGTCATGTCTGACTGCATGCTACCAGGTCAGCACGGCGTAATTTCGGTGGAATTGCGCGTTCAGCTCTCGTATAGCCTCTGATTACCACTTGTTAACCAGGCGAGAATTCTTAACCTTTCATATATTTCTTCTCATATCTCAAGCCCATAGAACTGCCGAATGTGTAGAGCATGCAGTTCGGCGGCAATTCCGAATATCCTCGCTTCGTTCCTCAGCGCCACTGGCTACTGTTCTTCGGAAACAAATCATAGTATACGTACGCTACATCGATACAATAGTACAATTGTGAATGCTACCCTACATGAGAAACAGCACTCCGAAATGCCACAGGGACGCCTCCTTGTGTGAAGACAATCCACCTCCTATGGCAGCACCAGGCAAGCAGGTAAATCATCAACAAAGCTTACAGCTAAACCGAGTCATCCATCGCACCTCGCCGCCCGTACGGCTCCTCTCCATCTCACTACCGGCGCGACTCATCTCCGACAACCATTATAGGCTATACAATTACGTTCCATTCTCCATGTCAGACGTCTTGTCTCTATTGCGACTATCTAATTCAAATCGATCTTGCTAGTGTTTATTTGATGATCACGCTCAATATCATCTACAAGGCTGGCTACTCATACTAGATCTTGCACTGCAGCTTTCACATGAAACCGGCGATCTGCCGATTCTCAGTCTTCTCGGCTGCTTCAACTTTATTCTGTGCTACTCAAAGCCTTAACAATGCCCGTCAATCACCGTCTACTTCTTGCTCAGATGAGCTGCAACCATCAGGAATGTAAGGCATGTCGCAGTCATGAAAATACATTGCTCTGCTCATTCGTCAACATACAGGTCTCGACCATTCGCGCCATCCCAGTCTGAATACAAGCGGTCTATCAGCCAGAGGTGTGATAAACCTGATCTGAAAGTTGAGCCGCTTCTGTCCACTCAGACAGGAAGAATTATGTTTATGTTTTAAGATCTTCTCGCATGTCAACGGTCATGCGGATATGGCGAGGGATGGCCGCGTATCCGTTCCATCGTGGAGTTCACGTGCTTGGAGCTACACAGTATCGCCGCATATGCACGATAAGACCCTCGAAAAACTTGACTTTTAGCCTGTCACAAATCCGATACTTCGTGGAAATAAAGCTTTTCCATTGTCACTCAGCGCTAGTACTCGCTGTCCGTCGCGCATAATCGAATTAAGGCTGCACTCAGCAAGCAAAAGAATTTCATGAATTCCCGGAGAACAACCTAGGCGCGCAACACATCGTCATAGAACGGTACTTTCTACGGACACAGTATTTAGATCAGCACTCAGGAACGTTTTATTACTAAAGTAGACCTATACTTACTATTCCGATCCCTACTAGCGCATTCTGATTGGTCGCCGGAGTTAAGCGTATTTACCTGACAATTAATCAGCACTTTGTACACCGGCTAACCACTAATCATAATTTGGACATCCTGGGCGCTTTGGCTATGACTCCAAACTCTATCCCTATCTTTGTTCTCTTTCCAGGTGAAGAAGCATTGCGAAACACCAAGGAAGCTAGTAGAAATGTTGCTGACTGAGGCACCTATGGGCGTGCCTTGACTTTATTGGTCCAACTACCCCAGTGTCTCATACAGGCCCCACATATTGTACTGCTTTCAGCAGTGACGATTAGACATGTACTCTAGTACGTTGTTAGAAATCCATGGCTGTTACTAATCCTGTGTTGTGTTGTGCTGTGACCTGTCGGAGCAATGAGTATAGATCATATATGATGAACAAAGCAGCTCTGACAGTTCTCCATATATACTCTCTCATTGCAATCGTCATTTCCAACTATCTCGCTTGCTGGAGCTTTACATCTCTCATTTTTCTTCTGCCCCTTCTTTCCTCTCTTCCATCTCTTCATCATCTGGAGCAAAACATAAATCACAATGACGACCACACTGACGCGCTCGACGACGACATCGCAGACAGACCTTGACGCTGTGAAAGAAAAAGACGACCATCATGATTCCATCGATCTGGAAAAGGCCCCATCGTCCGCTGCGTCTTCAACCCACAGTCCACTGCCATCTCGCAAATATCATGGCCTGTCCTGGTTCGCTGTCTGCGCTGCCGTCTACTCATCCGCGTTCCTCTACGGCCTCGACACTACCATCGTCGCCGACATCCAGTCCTTTGCCGTCGAAGACTTTGGAGATGTCGAAAAGCTCGGATGGCTTGGAATTGGATTCGCATTGGGCAGCGTAGCAACAATTCTGAGCTTTGGAAAAGCATATGGGGTCTTTGATGTAAAATGGTATATATCTTCCTTCCTTTGCTGTGGTATTCGTTATGGATATATCCGGACTGACTTTTATCCAGGCTCTTCATCGCCTCTCTCGTCATGTTCGAAGCAGGCTCTGCACTATGTGGAGGGGCACCAAGCATGAATGCACTCATCGTCGGTCGCGTGTGGGCCGGCGCAGGTGGTGCAGGCATGTATCTAGGCGCTCTTAACATTGTGGCGATAAACACCAGCAACAAGGAACGGCCGTTATACACAAGCTTGATCGGCCTCTTCTGGGGGGCTGGATGTATTCTAGGGCCTGTAATTGGCGGTGCTTTTGCGGACTCGGCTGCGACGTGGCGTTGGGTGAGTTCGATACTGATCTCCAGTGCAACCCGAGAGCTATGCTGACCGTGCAAAGGCATTCTACATTAATCTCATCCTATTCGCGCTTGTGAGCCCTGTTCTGGTCTTTGTACTGGAATCTTACCTCCCCCAGCCAGACAAGACTCTTAGCCAACGCCTCCGCAACATGGACTGGCTTGGGGTAATCCTCAACGCCGCAGTCTACGTGCTCTACACCATGCCACTCACGCTGGGCGGTACAACATGGTCCTGGACAGAAGGCCGGCAAATTACGCTATACGTCGTCTTCTTCGCCGCACTCATCCTCTTCGCTGTAACCCAGAAATACTCCATCTTCACAACCCCTGAGAACCGACTTTTTTCTGTCGACTTCCTCAAGGATCGGACCATGGTGTTACTGTACATCGCCACCTCCTGTGTCGCAAGTACGATGTTCATAGTCATCTATTATATCCCCCTATACTTCTCCTTCGTCTTCGGCTTCTCTGGCGTCCAATCCGCGGTCGCATTGCTCCCCTTCATCGTCGTCGCAATCACCAGCATCATGCTCAACGGCGCCCTCATGCCTCGCTTCGGATACTACCAGCCGTGGTACATCGCCTCCTTCTTCTTCATGACAATCGGCGGCGCGCTCACATACGCCCTCGTCGACGTACACACGTCCAAGTCCACAATCTACGGCTTCTCCGTCCTCATGGCCCTCGGTGCCGGTCTCGCGCAACAAGCAGCTTACAGCGTCGCTGCAAGCAAAGTCGAACTGCACCGCGTGCCTGATGCCATCGGCTTCATCAACACGAGCCAGATCGGTTCCACCGTCATTGCACTGACGATTACAAGCGCGATGTTCTAAAATATCGGATATGCGCACGTCAAGGCAGCGTTAAAGGGGCTAGACTTTTCACCAGCGGAAATCAGGGCAGCGTTAACGGGCACGAAGAGTACTGTGTTTCAGACTGTGGGTGAAGATGTGCGACAAGCGGTGATTGAGGCAATTGTGAAGGCCATTAGCAATGCGTATGTGTTGGTAATTGTGGCGGGGGCTCTGGGGCTCGTGGCGAGCTTGCTGATGAGGAGAGAGAAGCTCTTTATGGAGATCGTGGCTGGGGGTTAGTGGAGTGCAGAATGAGCGGTGTACGGAATTGGCACATAAGAGTTTGGCAGGCTGTGGAAGGCGTCGCCTAACTGACATCCTATCAATGTGCGCATGGTGGATTTGATTATAGACATAATACCTGTCAGAAGTGGGACGGATTTGGTCATTTGGATAGAAAGTGTGTACACATGATTGTATAATCAGATACTATAATAATCAATCTCGTTGAATATATTCAGTAGTCCATATCTCTTCAGTGCATGAACCAACCATCAAAGCATGCGTGCTATCGCTAATAATATACTCTCTACATTTAACATCTATTGCTAGAATTTATTCTGTAAGACGATCTTTAAAGAATGAATTGACCAGATTCTCTTTAATCAGCATCACACACATAGTTTCTACTGACAATGTAGTAGTGCGTGTCACGCCATTTGCTTACATCAAACCGCATTGAAGGGCAGTGAAAGTGCCTTCTACTGGCATAATTCGGTGTATATGATACTATCTATCTGGAACTATCACGCGGTCAGTCAATACACTTTACCCTTGATCCTTCAACAGCATCCAGATATGCGGGCACTATGACATTAAGGCAGTATGAAGGGATGTCATCTTAGTTCTATAAGCAACTCTAACTTTTCATCTCATAAATCTATCCACATGTATCACAGTTGTTGATGTTGCTCTTTCACAGTGCTAAGGCTTGGTGAAGCTGAGACTTGGTATTAGTATCTCCAATATTGGTTAAAACAAATGTAAGATTACTTGAGATATATGGTATATCAGTATCTATAAGCTTATACCCACTACTTCTTTGAAACATAGCATGCTGAGTGTATAGAGATAAATATATGTACAGATAAGATTTCGTTATATATATATATGACATATGCACTTCTCGTCTTCTATCTTTCTACGAGAAAATCCTAATTTTGAAACGCTGTAGTGTTATAAATAAATATAATTCACTACCTAGAGTGATAAGCTTAAAATACTCTAAGTAGATATTCAAGCGTATAGGTTTAAGACAGGCTTGCTTTATCTTTCGACTACTGTCTAATCTTAGGTCTATAGGGTACACCAGCCTGCTTAAAATCTTTACAGGGGTGATGATACTACAGCTGATCTCCGTCAACAGTTTCATAGTCCTCAGTAGTGAGTCTCGATTTGCTATATGGGATAATTGTAAATATGTTCGTGCTTCATGAGCATATTATTAGATGCGATAACCCAAGGTCATCACGGGGCTATGACGTTGCCGAAATGACAACACTGGAGTATTTTGGGGTTTGCTGTCCCCACTGCATTTGGCTTTTCCTCAGGCACTCTTCTCCCCATCGTTTAGTGCTTTCATCAGGACATCCGTAGTACATGGGCTCCATCCATACGCAACACATCGTAAGTGAGATTCACTCAGACCCGAAGCCGGCTGATCTGTCTGCCACAGGAACTCGACGTCCTTTCTTTCTGGGAGTCTCCCCCTGTTCTTCTCCTTCATAATGCCCTCCAGTACTCCCTGTCGCACAATAGCCATATCCCTCTCAGCTGGCACACTCTCATCCATCAATACATTCGCCAACTTCTTCCCCTTTGCCAGTCCTGCATATTTCTCGGCCCAGACCAGCGCCTCCTCATCGGCCAAGTCCTCAATAAGCGGCAAGTAGGCCTCTACAACATCTTTCTTGAGTAAAGGGAAAGTGGGCTCAGAATCCTTTGCAGACGGATATGTGACATCCAGCCATTCGCGGAAGACCTTCTGCGCTGCCTTCATGTCAGATGAAGTGGAGATATGTGGATGGTGCGTAGCGCGGTGGTACATCGTATTGATCGTCTGGTACTGATAAAGAAGACTGCGTTTTGAAACCAAGGATATAGTTTCGTGGGCTTTAGCGGCGTCTTTGAAGCCTGTCCCGTGGATTGTTGTGGATGGGTTGTCATCAGTGTAGAGGTGAGACGCTTTAGGGTCCTTGGCTTTTGGAGTTGGTTTCTTTATTGTGGACGGCTCTTCTTCCTTTTTCTCATCTGTTTGAGAGGCATCTTTTTTGCCACCTTGGCTCTTGTGAGAAGCTTTTTGTTTGCTTTGCGAAGGTTTTGAGTATGGCTTTGTCTTGGCGGCCGCCGATAGCCCAGATGAGCGGGTGGCGCGAGGCATCGTGCAGAGAGAAATCACATGGAAAGTTTGGCTTGTACGACTGGGAAAGATAATTAGCTTAAGGCACAATATAATGTCCTGCTAGGTTGTAACTGAGTGGAGCTTGACATTGGCCATGCAGCAGTCGCTCCATGACGTCAGACACGAATAGTCCGAGCGGCCGCAAGCAGCTGCACCTAAGTAGAAATGCCAAACCTCCACCGTCAAACTGAAAAGAAGCAGATATTTTGCGACTGTATTACAAATCGTAAACAAACTGTCAATTCAATCGCGTGCAAGTATAGAGTAATTGCTCAGCAGACTGACAAAGATAGAACGAAAGATTTCAGATGTCTTATACTCAGTCCAGGTCCCGACATATCCCGTCCCTGTATTTTTGGAAGGATTGACTGCTTATATACTTGACCAAGTGCACATATGGATGCAGGTGTCGAGTTTCACTACATTCGTTGTTTACATGTACCCTGATAAGCAGCTATTTACCTCATCAGGCATAGCGTCTACTTGTCCTCGGTTAATGGTCCGTTGGATCTTCAGAGCTTTGCGTCATCTATAGATAATGGCATGCATGGGTTAGGGATAGTCATAGGACGTCATATTCCCATGAGTTCTTCCCAGTGCCTCATCTTTTCACACCCACTGTTGTCAAGACTCTAGACAATACGCCCCTCACAATGTCAGTCGAGAAGAAAGCAGACACAATCAAGCAAAAAGCTGCCGATGATGGGGTCGCCAACCCGTCCGGTGCAGCTGTTGCAGGCTTCGCTGGTCTGTACCTTGCATTCATTCCAGTAACGTAAGTCTATTATTATTCACCATATAATATGATACATCCTGATCATCAACAGGAACTACCTCGCATCTACCGGAGCCCTCGAATCCTTTGTTCAAGGTACAGCGCGTCTCATTCCTGGCTTTAGTAACACCCTGACTTCCGACCGCACCATCCCCGCTCTCTCAGCCCTATACATGTTTCTCACATTTGGAGCCACTGGCGCCGTCAGTGCTGCTGGCCAGGCGATGTCGAGGTCGGAAGGTCTTGACAATAATCACCCACGTCAGCACCTCAACGATATGAGAGGTCTGCCGTTGCGCATGCGCTCTGCTCATTTGGGACTACTGGAGAACTTTGCGGGATATGCTCTTGCAGCAGCACTTACGCAGAGCCTAGCGCCGGGAAATAAGGAGCTAATCAACTTACTTGGGCTGCATGTGTTGTTAAAGTTGGGTGTTTACTATCCAGCATACCTTTTGAACATTGGTCCGCCTAGAACTTTTGCGCATGTTATTGCTACATCGAGTATAGTCAGTGCCCTCTGGAAGCTGGCTGCTGGTGCGTAGGCTTAGTATGAATATGATAAGTAACTACACCATTGATGTTAACACATGACGGTATATACACACACGGAATGTGCAATGTAAAGCATCAGTAGCAATGTCAATCCCCTTTGATGAGCATTGACTCTTGTCATATGACTGCCAATAACACTGTCAATGTCATTATATAAATGTATGGAACATAAGCGAGCACAGCGTAACGTAATCATGTGACTTATTCAATATCGTATAATTATGTTCACGCCAATTCGTAGTCGGAATAGTGCTGACAGATTCGAGCTATGAAGTGAGCACTTAGTAACAACCCCATGGTATCATCCTCATACCAACACCAACCTAATACTAGTCGGTTTCGGTTTCGGATTAGAATGAATTACCCAATTCAGGAAAACTTCGCGAAGCTAGTCATATTATTTCTACCTATACCCACGAGTATGCCCGTGCCTTTCACCGTTTTATTCCATTCATGGTTCATCATCAAACGGCTTTGTATTGAGACATATTCAGACTTGACTAACCATGTCAAACCTCCTCAAGGACCGTTTAGATCTTCAACAACAATCTCCACACACATACACCGCAGCATGGCACGATGACTACAGCGCTGGGCCGTCCGTACATGGTGGCTCCATAGCAGCCATCATCCACGCCGCAGCTTCCCTCCATCTCAGAAGTACCCTCTCCTCCTTTGATCAACCAGACGTACATACTATGCACGTTGAATTCCTCCGTCTAGGCGCACACGAACCTTTCACCATCAGCATAACCGACACCAAAACAGGCCGCGGCACCAATTTCCTCCAAGTACACGTCTTGCAAGCCAAAATCCTCCGAGCAATTGCTTCAATCACATCCACAAACTTTGACATATCTTTTGGACCCACCAAAAGGTCTGAAGCCGCGCTACACCCGCCACTCACGCCCATCCCGGACTTCGAAAAAGTTGCTGCAAATGAAGTCGAAGCGAATTGGCTCCCAGGCTGCTACACCAGTGAAGTTGTCGGGCTTAGTAATCGCATCCATACCCTTTACCCGCGACTCGGCTTTCCAATCACCGGCGTGCATGATATGTGGATGTCATTCGCCGACCCTGAACGTATTACATCGACACATCTAGCGCTACAGTGTGATATGCAGCCCTCCTTGTCCGATACCATGCGACGAACTGGGAGTATTTTCGACGCGCATCGAATTCATGAGACATTTGCGACCGGTGCGCGAGAAAATCCTGGACTTGAGGTGCGGTATGAATTAAAGATGGAGGAGGCTAAGAGGGCGGAGACGTGGATGAGTACTTTGACCCTGGACGCGGAGTACAAGAGGAGAGTTGGGGATGAAGGGCTGAGATGGGTTCGTTGTAGAACCGTGGTGGACGGACTGAGGGAAGGGAGGATGGATATGAGTGTGACTTTGGGCGATGAGAGCGGAGAGACAGTGGTGTTGGCGAGGCAGGCTGTACTAGTACTCGATACGAAGAGGAGGTTCAAGGGCAAGGAAAGAGTGCAAGAGGGGAAATTATGATGTGAGGATGTCAGGGGCGGCTTGGTCGAATACAATCGTCAATCATAGGGTAGAGCATAGACAGTCCTCAAACATAAGCGATACACTAGAGTTTGACATGAGAAATCAGTATTAATAGGTTTGAATTCAAATACTACAAAATAACAGAAAGTAAAGCCGATCAACCTAACTAGGCCTTGTTCCATTGCTCTCCTATTTGTCGTCATCATTGCCGAAATCCTGGTCAAGCTTATCAATCGAACTGAAGAGGGTGACATCAAATGTTTTGTCCTTGTCAAAAACTGACCCTGATCTGGAGGCACTAAGCTGATTTGACAGTTTTTGTATTGTGTCCAGGGAACCCCCAGTGGATTCAATTTTGACTTTGAGAAGCAGAAGCGCCACTTGTGCCTCGGTTGCGAGCATCAGAGCAGCTTCTTGAAGTGGGGGATCGACCTTGTTGATAGTCTTTACCTCTCCACTTATAGGAAGCATGTTGATTGGGCTCAGGTAAAGACCTCTGGATAAGAAGGTCGAGGCGCGGCGAGCCGACACCATCTCCTGGAGCACCGTCTCGTTGTTCTTGATACGGTCGCTACCTAGTAGCGAGAATGACACTGACAAATTTGGAGATTTGTCGAGAGCTTCAGAGATGAAATCACAACCTTCTTGGATCTCACATGGGCTTCTGAATTTCCGAAGCGTTCGCAGTCGGAGCTCATTGAAAATATCTGATTGGTCTGCTTTTATGCTGTTCACGGTCCAAAGGCCAATCAGCCAGGATCGAGACCTTACTGAGACGAATGCGTAGTTCCCAATATCATTAGCTGGGCTCTCGAAGTCTGAGCGTTTCTCTTCTGTCTGTGAGGTCCACTTCAGCATGATAGTGAAGGAGGTTTCGCTCACGCGAAGAGAGTTCAGATATCTCGGGACAATCGAAATATTCACTTTGACATTGAGGGTTGTCTGCAAGGCAGCTCGGATCTCACGCTCTACGTCGCGATGGTTAGAGAATACCGTCCATGAAAAGCCCTCTGGCGACACATATTCTGTCTGTACGTCGTTCTTCATCTTAATGTTGCCTACGATTTGTCCGGTCTTAGCATCTAGGGCAGTCCCTAGCTCCACTGGTACTGTCAATGGGGCCGGAGTACCGGTAGTATTTGGCCACTTGACCTGGGGCGGCGTGGCTGACCGCAGGCCTATTGGAGGAATGGCAACAATGCTGGAATCTAGAACTCCAGTTGCCAAGATGTCTGAGAATAATGTTGGCACATCTTCGTATCCATCAAGTCTGCCTATGAGTACTTCAAGGCTCTGAGGATTCTCGAACTAAAGTACAAGCCACGGGTTAGTGTGCTGTTGAGCTGTCTTCGTCATGATGTGAACTCACTTTGATAGGTCGCCAGTTTCGGAAATCATCCAATGAGCGACGCCATTGAGGAGGACTATGCGAGTGTCAGTGAAGGCTGTGCCGAGTATTTGGTCCGAAGAGCAAGATATACTTCACAGTATCTCCAGGATTTCCGCCAATGCTCGACCAAACAATATACTCAGTAGTGCTCGATGATGATACCCCATTTGCGGTCGTCTCTTTCGTCTCTTTAGCAAATTTTCCATCAATCGAAAACACTTTAGCAATCCCAAGACTTGCGTTAACTCCGGTCTTGAAATTTTCCTCATCCTTCTTAGTATCTGCTTCGGAAGTAGTATCCGCTTTGCGACTGTGGAAAAGCCGACCACCCAAGGTGGTGGTACTGAATGCCATCATGCCTACAAGTCTCAGTGTCAGCTAGGTAGATATTGTTCCAATATGGATCTACGCACCATACTTCTCATAGAACGATAGCAGATCTTCAAATCTACGTTCTTTCCGAAGCTTTGCAACATCCTCCTCAGCGTCGGGGCTGAGCTTGACGGTCGTCTCGTTGATATTAACCTGAGCCGCAGGCACGATATGAACTGCTACAAGCTCAGCTTCACTATTCTCATGATTCTCACTCTCTTCATGAGACTTCTGTCTTGAAAACCCGAACTTGGCCCCGACGTCAACTTGCTTGATCGGAAACGAGGTGCCCAGCTTAAATGATTTTGTGCTCATGCCACTTTCCATACTCCATTTTTCTTCGCTGCTGGTGGTCTTGGCAACATTAGTCGTGCTTAATGCTTTTGAATTGCTCCAGAACAAGCCAGCGTGGGTATGTTTGTCGGCTCCACTGTCACGTTTTGTGCTTCCAATTCCAGAGTCTGGACGTAGAATGAAGACTGCATGCCGTAGCTTTAGTATCTAACATCATTGAAGAAAGCCGTCGATTTACTTACCTGGTCGAGTACTTCTATACACTGGTGCTGCTGCTTCTGTGACAAAGTTTTCTGTGACTTTTGCAGTAGGAGTTTCCTCCTTAGACTGCTTTTCCGGACCATCAGGAGAGGCCGGTTGCGAAACATCTTTTACAGCATCCTTCGACCCATCTGTCGGTGCACCGCCCGAGGGCTTCGATTCAGCCTTAGACGATGCATTGATACTTCTAAGGCGAGAGACTTCGACACTGTTGACTTGAAATCCGTAGAGTAGCTCGTTGCCTTCAACAACCTTGTTCCACTCCACCTCGGTGAGATCACAGGCAGGCCTGTATAGAGTGTATAAGCAAGCCAGCTTATATGGCGCCCCCGCTCTCATTACGAGCAGCGTAGTAAACTTACCGGTACGCTTTCGCATCGAATTTTTCAACACCAATAGCGGGATCTAGGTCTCGAGCACCCTTCTCACCTGCAGTCTTCTTCCCAGAGCCGGTTTTTCCTTTCTCGTCAGGGGTCTGAGGCGAAGGACAGAGTAAGTTTTCTAGTGTGCAAATGTTCAAAGTTGACAAGGGGACTCTTACAGGGGCAGGAAGCCCAATATCTACATCATCAGCCTTGCGGGAGCTAGTATCCCGACTATATTTTCGGCGCCAGAAAACATGCAGAGCGGAGTCCCCGCTACCAAGTTTCACCTATAGAGGACTTGCTTAGTATGTCAATCAACATGACGTTCAAGACAACTCACGGCGCTGTTGTCTCGCTTTACATAGTCAGCGAGCGTAGTATGACTACTTATCTCTGCTTTGTCATTATTACTAAGGCAGAAGACTCCGTGGGCAAATCTAAACTGCTTTAGATCTCGATAGTGATCATGGTATGCCGATACTTACTTTGAGCGGAAGGCGGACAGTGGGAGACCTCGGAGTGTTGTTTCCGCATTTCGCGCATATGATACTAGTTGATCATGCTGTATGAGAACGCTACTTAGGAACTCTGTCTTCTTATCCCCTACGCTCAACTCTGTCAGGTAGACATCGAAGTCATTGTCGAAAAATGCTAAATTTATCTTAGAAACCTAAGTGATAGCATTCTAGAGACGCGACTCACATGCAATGTCTTTATCTAGCTTCAGAGGAGTTTGGTCCGGAGTCTTATCAGTCGCATCGTCGGACTTGTTCTCACTAGTAGATTCATCTCTGCTGGATGGTGTTGTGGTATCTTCGGGTTTAAATGTTTTTAGATCACCTCCCTCAGTTGAGTCGGACGTAGTTTCCTGGCCTGTCGTAGCTACCGGTGTTGCTGTTGCTGGTACAGCTGCATCTTTGTCTGCCTCTTTGGCAACTTGAACGTTCGGAAGCTCCACTGCAGATGCTGGCTGTGACGGGAGAGGAGCCATGGCACGAATCTAAGGCCTTGATAGTCTTGAGGATCAATCATGGTACTAGACATCGACTTGGTTTATAGTATTGACACTATGGAGACAATACTGAAATCGCACGGCCATATATTGTGGCTTAGGATCACACGTCCAGAATTCAATGAAGATTCTCAATACTTTGGGATAGAACGGGATCTAGACACCGGCATTGCCGATAGACACATTGTAAGCGCCATGACTTAATATTGACTGTCTGATGCATACCGTAATATGTGAAAGAGGCTTGCAGACGCCTACGCATGGGGAATGAGTAAGTCGGCCCCAGACTTGAGAATCTGGTACTGGCCAGTCGCCGCCTAGACAGGGGCAAGCGGGTAGTGGACACGGAGACACTGGTGACGGGAGCTTGGCACGGTTCGAGTGATTCGGGCCGTTTTTAGCAAGTGGGTCGTGCGTCTGGAAGCTACAGTATTACACCAACCTCGCTTGGCCCCTGAATATGACTAGGCAATGGATCAAGCCCACTTAACAACCGTCCCAAGCAAATGCTTAGCATTTCACAATAGCCATTCAATGGGCCTGTGCTTGCATGGAACAGTACTGCAACTTCAAATTTACTGAACACGAGCCATTAAAGACCTTACATTCTAGGGTTCCAATTCCGCCCAAAACGCGGGCATGCCCTACACCTCTCTTAATGTTCGTTTCACTAGGTAATTCTGTCTCATGTGAATGATTCCACTGACGCACAGCAATTGGTGAACAAAGTATATTCTGATTCCCTGGGCCTGCTTCACTATAGACTATATCATGCTCCCTAACATGGAGCTGCTAACGTGCTCATGCCTTGTAACAACAATTCTGGCCCGACTTGCACTTTGGATTCGTCCCGCAGATCCATTTCGGTGGATTGAATTCGTCGTTGCCGCAGCAGTCCTTCATAACATCCGGACATGGCTCTTAGATTCATGTTAGCCTAGAGCAAGATATACGATGAAACCATACTCACCCCATGGCTTATAGCAATTAAGCTGGGTGTCCACAAGAATGGTCTGGAGCCCATCACTTTGGTATGAGGTGCCGTCAAGTGCGGCATTATGAGGTTCGCCTTGTGCTTGAGGATAATTGCCGGTTCGATACTTCACGGAGACCTCTACGAATTCCGCAGAGATAAGCGGCAGAATAGCTAGAGAAAAGAGAGGAAAGCTGAGAAGGTGCACCATAGTGGATGTGTCTTAGGTAGCGAGATAGAAAAGATGGCTGTTACTTTGTTATCATGCGTGTGAGAGCTTTATGTATTTCCATCAAGGGCTTGCATTCCTATCAAATATTGATCATGCAGCCTTACTAACACATGAAGTCCGGGCTGAGATCCAGTTCCAGTATAGCCGTTAGCGTCACCAATCATTACTACGTACCATCTCAATCTAGAACAGCCTTGTCGAGTGGCTGCATTTCAAAGCCCCGGAAACTTATGCTGGACCAATCACATGATGATATTAGGCGAGTAAACACTACGCGAGATAGTGACCAGTTGTATGTACCTCGTGAGTACTTCACCGCATGGGCCACAGCGGGATTCTAGGCTTGAATTCTAATAGATAAATATGATAGCGTTGGATTGGTAAACAACCCGATTCGAGACCGTATTTTCCGCATTACGTGACAAAAGAGCTGCAGCAGAGAATTTGTAACTTTGGCACAACGAGCATGGCGCTAACTCTTCTCAGAAATTCCAATTAACTCGCAGAGAAACCCATGGACTGGTGGAGGAGTTGAGACAACTGTAGGTGTAAGCGACTTGGCGAGTCCGAATGACAATTGTCAAACCGAAATGAGTGATTTGCTGTACTATGCAACTCTCGTGTGGGGAGCTCTCTAGTTCTCAAATTGTACAATATATAGCATGCTGTTGAAAGACTAGCTCTGACCTTCGTCCCATGACTATAATACTTCTATAAGCATCTCTATCCAGCGGATATTCGTACATGAAATATTCCTCGTACATTCTATACTCATACTATACTACAAAACACCATGGCCGAGAACCCACATAACCCACAAAGCCTCGGCACGAACTGTACTTTTGTCACAATGTCAGTACTAGCAGGCAAACCCTACAAGGATATGATCAAAGAGCTTGGCTGGATGGATGTAGAAGAAGGCGAGATGCAGATTACGTCGGACGATCTTCAGAAGCATATCAAGGCGATCGGAGCAAAATTGAATCGACAAACATAGTGAGTCACCTGAACTATGAAAAATGGTTGATATCTCATCGTTACTGTTGCGCTGAAATTGTTAAAGTTGGTATGAACTACCAAATGCAGAGCTTGGCGACGCTGGAGTGTTCTTTACGAATCAATGTGGCATATGGCATCTCGATATGGTGGGTGTGTGGGTCATAACGGGCGCTCAGCTGGACCATGTAATTGTATTTTCGACAAAGGATGGATTTTTAGACTACCAGGGGAACGTACCCCAGCAGGCGAATGTGCCGGCGGCTGTTCGTAGCGTTTTTGGAATTAGCAAATGAGCGAAAAATGATCTTGTCTACTCCTCTCAGTAAATGGTCATGTTGGGAATGACACCGTCGTCTCAGTGTAAACACCCATACTAACCTTGAAGCACTCGCCTAGAAGCATCCTACGCGATGATATCAGTAACAATGATCACATTTGAATAAGTAATAGCTCACAGATCTTTCAGTCCACGATTTTCGGGGAAGATAGCAGATACACCGTCTGGTAGAATCCACAAAAACTCTTTTGACACTGAAATGGAAATAATTGCAGCTTATATGGATCTAGACTCTTATCGTAGTCTTACAATGGCTCCGACTTGCCTATATATTCGATATACTTGTCAATGTAGCTTTGTCCAAAGCCATTGCGTGCGGGGAATTCGTGTGTTAATCAACGTTCGTCTGGTTGACTTAGCATACGACTGTCTTACAATTGATATTTATATGGGGGCTACACGCATCGAGCATCAGCCGCTGCTTTCAGAGTGTCTATTCCGCTGCCCTCCTTCGCCACAAATCCTCATGCACCAGATACGGCTTCACCTTCCTTCTTGACTATCCAATAGCTCAAGCAACCTAGGAATGTGGTTCTCGAAGATGCTTAGAATCAGCTCTTCCAATGAGGCATCCTATCCTTTAGCTCTAATTTCAAGATCAAGTGCCAGTCGCATGTTCTTCAAGAAACATAACTCCCACCTACTCTCTTCCACAAGTCCGGGAGATATTGCTCATGTAAATCAGGCATGGAATTCATATTTTCTTATGAGTGAGGCACTCTTCTTACGTAGCAATATTTGACCTAATTCATCTAGTGGTGGTTTATCACCTGTTACGTCAACGAAAGAGCAGAGAAGAAAGTATGACTGGGGTTCCTAGTGATATTGAACACAGGCTATCGTTAAAGGAACCAGATCCGGTGTTATTGCATTACGGAATTCATGAGTTGATATCCACGGCGGACCATAAGTCGCCGTAAAGTACAGCCACCTGGAAGATCTTTCGGCATTGTCCTGTGTAAGAAAGCATCTTGCTTGAATCGAGATAACTAGACTTACGTCCTTCGATGTTAGGATCGAGCTTTACGAATTTAGCATGAGTGTAATCTCATATCCCATGATCCTGTAGTGGACCACTCAGAAATACAAAAAACTTAGTATACTATAGTCTTGAAACCCGATATAGTTGTTGACGAAGCAAGGAAGTCATGAGTTATAACCGCTCGGTGGAACAATTTGAACGAATGGTACATCGTTACAACATATACAGTAGCGCATTTACGTAGAAAACAACATGATCTCCCCACACCTCAAAATACAGAACGTCCCTCTCAAGATCTCTTTAGTTAATATACGGAATCTTAAGAGAAATAGACTTACTATCTACCGAAAATGGAATCGAGGCAGTTACACCCACAGCCCGCAAACCTATTCACATATCCCATAGTACTGGTATATCGAGACTCATTTGTAGCCCGGTGTCGCTGACTATAAGCCCTGTTACGAATATGTGTGAAGTCAAGGCGGCAGTTCAAGGGAAGACGAAGGCGTCTGGGTCATTTCGTAGCTCGTAATGTCATGATGAGAAGCATGAACGTTGTGGTGAGTATGGTCAAGAACTTCCGTCGTTGACACGGCGTGGAGTGATTTCAACTTCAGCTTGGAACGGCCAAGCCACGAGACGGCAGCACTCTGAGCTAGAAAGCCAGGAGTAAGGCTTCATACACTACAGATAGATTTCTAAATGACTACTGTGACTAGCTTCTTCAAAGCACTTGCATTGGATACGATGATGACGTAAGAATGTTGAATCTGGCGCGGACGTTCTGTTTCGCAGTGGTAGATTTCGGAGAGTCAAGCAGCGCAACGCGGGTCAATGTCAATACCGCTCATAGGTACCCTGAAATTGATATTTACTAACCACAAATGTTAAAAGACTCCAGCTGATAACGTTGATAGAAACAAATCCCGGAGCAACGCAGAACGACAAGGGAGAAGAGAGCAGACCATCAACGCCAAACGATACTGCGCTAAACGCCGTATGCCCTCGAACTGTATATCTCCCACAATGCTGCTGAGCTGAAACTGGGTATCCAAATAGTCGTAACGGACATGATTGAAAAATAATCGAGAGTCAGAAGACATTCAGCGACTTGATATAAAGAAAGGCATGATGAAATCGAAAACGACTAGATTTTTGGGCGAGAAAAGAGCGTGTAATGTAGAAGAAAGGTGCAAAGGAATTGAGAAGTGAGAGAACATTCTGATGTAGGAGTAGAGGCTTGAAAGCTCCTACTGATCCCAGACCCCTTCATCTGGCTCGAACAGCTCTGCACATCCCTCCAACCATGTACTCCTCAAGACATCCGCAATCGTCCATCTCTCTTCTGGATTCTTCTGCAAGCACCCCTTCACCATCTCTACGGGTTCTGTCGAGCCTTCTTCAAGAACTGCGTTGGTCTTGTATAAGGGTGCCTCGTCCCACTCACCATTTAGAATCTGCATGACGACTCGTGGCTCGAATGGGTCATTGAATGCTAATTGGGCCATGAGCATTGCGTATACAACGTTGCCGAATGCCCACATGTCCACAGCTGTACTGTATAATTGGCATGGACTTTCCAGTAGCTCCGGTGCTGCATAACGAAGACTGCCTGTAACAGACGTGCTTGTGTGACTGGGGCCGATATGCATTTCCTGATCGAATGGCTCTTGATCAAGACGATGCTCGTTGTATACAAAGTCGGCCATCCCGAAGTCGCAAAGTAGAATATTACCGCCGTCGCATGCAGCATTGGGATCTGACATGTCGATCAGGACATTTTCGATCTTGATGTCGCGATGAACTACATGCACATCCTCGTGTAAGAACCGGATCGCAGAAGCGAGTTGATATACGTAACGCTTCGCGAGGGAAGAAGGAAGGCCGCCAGCACCAGCCTTGCGCCTCGCATGGATGAGGTCAAATAGAGTGCCACCCTCGTTCAACTTCGTGATACAAAACGTAGCAAACGGTGTTTCAAAGCACTCAATCAAAGGTAGAATATACTTGTGATTGACGTAGCGCCAGATCGAGACCTCGTGCTCAAACTCGGCCTGCACCTTTTCGTTCTCGTCTTCGCCTTTGCCAGAAACCTGCTTGCGTACAATCTTAACGGCTCGTCGCCTACGAATGCCGTTCTCGAGGTTGAAAACTTCTTTGACCACACTGAAACCACCAACACCAATTTGTCGACCAATTATATAGCCTGTCTTGTCAATTTCCTGGCCTTCCTCGTCGAGTTCAGCCTTGCTTGCGCTATCATCTCGTGCCCACAAAGACAGAAATGCGCCAGCAGGCGACTTAGACGAGTTGGAGCGAGCGGAGCTTCGTCGGCTAGGTCGTCGACCATCGCTTCTTATAACATCTCGGTAACTCCTCGAGCGCTGTGATGATCTCCGGCTGAATGGCAATGAGCTCGAGGTGAAAGCGGCAAGTGGAGATGAAGTCTCCTGTATGGGTTGGGGGCTCAAAGCGTCGTACTCAGATGGTGTCTGTACTTCGTCAGGCAAAGGTGAAGCAGTGCCATCAGAAGTGAGGGAAGCCACCCTTTCATCAGCTATGGCTGGACGGCGTGCCAAATCATCGACTGTAGTCTGAAGTAGCGGATGCCTCATAACTCCCTGATGATAGCCATGAGGGTCTCTTCGTTGATAATCAAAGCGTTGACCTGTCCGTGGGTCATAGTCATCTCTCCTTGACTCGCTGTTCGCTCTATGCCTATTTTCTGCGATAGTCAACTCTTGAAGTATCGACCGCCCTCTAATCCTAGGTAGCTTTTCTGGTTTTGGCAAAGCCTCTTCGAGCGCGAAGGTTTTGCCATCCTCGAGTACTACGTCGGAAGCGAAGCTGACAGATGACCGGCGACTACCGCTGCGACTGCCGCAGTCCGAGTTTCCAGAAGACAGACGCGCTGACTTGCCAGGTATATTTTGAGGTTCGCTATGTTCTACTTCATGGTAATTTTGTACTACTCCTTCTTGTACGTCGTGCAAGGCATAACGTTCGGAGGCGAGAGCGTCTGGGGCGAGCAGTGGTGATCGCTCTGCTATTGAGGCTGGGGGTCGGACTGGTTTAGGAGTTCCAAGTGCAGCATCCTCGTCTAAATCTTCATCTGCGATGGCAAGCCCGTGAGAAACCCGGCGTGAAAGAGGACTTGCAGCTATTGGTCTTGGGGACGTTGTATCAAGCTTCAGCTTCGCAAATAGTCTGGAGGTCTCCGCAGGTGCCATTCGACTCTATGGAATATACGAGGTATGTGAACGAAGCAAGTTTGATTTCGATGTGGGATGTGAGGAACGGGTGTACGGAGGTGACCGATATGCTAGTAAGGCCTCTGTGATTTGGCGCGTGCATGGCAAGCGCGCTTGCGCTCAATGTTTGCTGAACCTCTTAGGGCGAGGCATTCACAGATAGACCAGGGTAAAGACAATCAAGAGCTTGTCCTAGTGACTACTCAGCTTGTGCGTGTGAGCGGAGGAGAGTGTTGTCAGGAGCGAAAGGCGGAGGAAGTTTACCTACGGTCTTGGCCTGGATCTCCAGCGCCCCGGGAGTAAGTAGTTCGTTACGGATGGAGATGGAGTTAGCTAAGGGAATGGCCGGAATGACCCACGCCAAGCCAGATGCAGTGTGACCCTTGTACCTGGTGTATACACACGTATGTACAGTCACGCATACGAATAATAATAATGACTTCGGCCTGCATCGCCATACTGTCTCTGGTAAAAGAGGCTAGTAATGCTTCTACGGGTTGCGCGCCAATTGTGCGCCTTACATCTGTTGTAGTTAACAAGTGTGCCTTTGCGAGCCTGTGCTTCCCTCATGCTATCAGCATAGGTGTTAATACACCCATACACATTTAAATGCGATCCAACGACCCCGAATAACAGGCGGAAGCGGCGCGAGAGACTTTCACCATCTCCCAGTCCTGGAGTAGTACTACATGCCGTTATGCACTGATCAGCCCAGGCCCAAGCCCGAACCCCAGCCGAAACAAATGCGGTGCAGCGTGGGGAGACATCGGTCTAATGTGTCTTCACTTTCTTCTCGCCTTCTATCATTCACTAGGCAGGGCAGGATCCTGAATCCTAAATACAACCTGCTGACTACGATTCTTTCGACGGAAGGCGGGAGACGGAAGCCTTGCTTTAGCCACGCCACGATAGTCCATCGTGTGGCTTGACTTCTGCGGTGGTTAGATAGAAATGACGACAGGCTCTAATTAGCATCAAAGAAGGATCAGCCACAGAACAAGCGAGGAAGATGCTGCAGGATCTCGCGGACCGAGACCGAAACACCAAACCACAACCCACAACCGACAATTCTTAAATGCACGCTGCAGGGTCTTCGTCATCTTGCAGCCGGCCGTATTTGTGTACCACTCACAGGTCCTGTCACGACATCATTGTATCTTTTTGTCCCTTGCATCTCTCAAAGTTATGCTCCACAGCTTCAGTTTCATATCTTCCGCCTGTTGAACCCCCCAACAATTAGCCGGATGAGGTAGCGGAACAACCTAGCACCTCGTTTCCGTGGCTCGTGCAACGCATGAGTCTCCATAAGGCCAAGTAGATAGTGTCGAATTCAATTAATGTCTCTCTGGCTCATTCCATCAGTGTGTGGATGAAGAATCGTTGGTAGTGTTGGTGGTGGTGATAGTGGACCGATTAATAATTTTAATATTGCCACTTTGTGTCAACGCATTCTGGTAACTACAGCGATGCGAGTTAAGTCTGGCCTGTTTTTTTTCAGAGGCTGGATGATACTGCCTTGGTTGTATATATAACTATGGTGTGTGCTGGCTGTTCTAATTGAAACACCTCTCATCAGCACAGACTCGCTATAGAGTAGTGTTGGTTTAGCCAGAGATCGACAGATCTCCTGGGCATTCAACAAAATATGGTACGTACTGGCATTGCACCCTCACCGTCATTCCGAAGAGGCGAGAAGAATGGGTCTTGTCTCCACTTGATGGATGCCACCCACTGTCCACTGGAAGATAGGTAGAAGAGCAAGGCTGTGTGGCTGAGCTCAGCAGTCGTACCGTACCTATCAGCTGGACCTCGCAAAAACACCCGCGGACCCTCTTGCTGGGAGATTGAACGTGACCGCGTTTTCACATGTCTCTCTCCAAGTAGCTTTTCTCAGACACGGCAAGTGTCCTATAATGAGGTGCTGCTGAACAGGCGGCACGGATTGATGCTTGAGGCAAACGATCATCGTACTCTTTGATGTATTTAGGCTAGTCCACAAGCAAGAGGGACGACTGTACTTCCGGAGGAGTATCGATAATATGTAGTAGATAGGTTAGAGGATAGACGGGGGTACAAGCGCAATGGGGGAGTGGTCATCGTCGTCATCTTATCGCTGGCAGGCACGTTGTGGAGCTAACACCTAGGTATTAATGCCTAATCCTAACCTGGCGGGTTTCAGTACCTACAACGGTACAGCCCTTTTAGCCCTTTTAGCCCTGGAGCTTGCTGCACAGCTCCCGCTCAACACCACTTGCTTTCTCGCCGTGTTGACGCAGACTCATCCCATCTATTTCGCTCACACTTCAACTCTGTCGCGTCGCCTCTTCTTAAACCCAGCAATACCCTTCTCACTGCATACTTTCACCGCATCTCTTATCGCCCGATAAGCGCTGTATCTATCTCCCAGTCCTTCTCCCAGCACTACCGTCTGCCAACTTCGTCATATCCTTCCTCCCGCGGCCACCGTGCCTGGACAACCTCACAGACCATGGGCTTCTGTGGTGCATTTCTCGCATCGTGCTGCGGCTGTATGTCTTGGTCAGATGAGTATTACTGACAGAATGCTGACCCGCATGCTCCAGCTCGCTCCAAAGATGGGCTTTACGAAAATGCTCTTGCAGATTCAGAAAGAGAAGCCGTAGCAGACCTCCTTGGCTACCTAGAAGATGTGCGTCCTTTGAATCAAATTCTCTCACCCTCCACCTCACTGACATGCGGGAGCAGAGAGCGAACACGGATTTCTATTCCGGTCCACCTCTACAAGCTTTAAGCATCCTTGTCTACTCAGAAAATATTGACCTTCAACGGAGCGCCAGTCTCACATTTGCTGAGATAACAGAAGGAAGTACGTCACATGGACCCGCACTCGAAAATTATATATATTGAATAATCATGGCAGATGTGCGAGAAGTTGGACGTGAAACTCTCGAACCTATTCTATTTCTCCTTTCAAACCCCGATATCGAAGTACAGAGAGCAGCCAGCGCGGCACTCGGGAACCTGGCTGTCAATCGTATGATACCTCGTATCTACCGGACATGATCCCTATGCTAAATATAAGCAGCGGAAAACAAAGTCGCGATAGTACAGCTTGGAGGCTTGAATCCGTTGATCAAGCAGATGAACTCCCTCAACGTCGAAGTCCAGTGTAACGCCGTCGGCTGCATCACCAATCTGGCTACACATGAAGATAACAAAGCTCGTATTGCCCGGTCTGGAGCTTTACAGCCCCTCACAAAACTAGCAAAGTCGAAAGATATGCGAGTACAGCGTAACGCTACAGGTGCCTTGTTAAACATGACACATTCAGGTACCTATCTAAGGCCGCTACAGCTCAGGCAATAAAAGCTTATTGATTATAGATGATAATCGCCAGCAACTGGTCAAGGCCGGGGCAATTCCCGTCCTGGTGCAACTCCTATCGTCACCCGACGTCGATGTACAATACTATTGCACCACTGCTTTGAGTAACATCGCAGTAGACTCAGCCAATCGTGCCAAACTGGTACAGACTGAACCACACCTCGTCAAGGCTTTGATTTCTCTCATGCGCCAAAGAGAGGGTTCTTCTCCACGGACGCGAGACAGTCTACCACCTCCCAAAGTGAAGCAGCAGGCTGCGCTCGCGCTCAGGAATCTCGCCTCAGATGAAGTCTATCAACTAGAGATCGTGCGGAACCAAGGACTACCGCCACTACTAGAACTCCTCACATCGGAATATCCGCCTCTTAAGAATTCGGCTGTCGCTTGTATCCGCAACATCTCCATTCATCCCGCAAATGAATCTCCTATCATTGATGCTGGCTTTCTCCCGCCTCTGGTTGACCTTCTGGGCCCCAACATCTCGGAGGAAATTCAGTGCCATGCCATATCGACGCTACGGAACCTTGCTGCTAGCTCTGATCGGAACAAGCAGCTCGTGTTGGACGCTGGTGCTGTTCAGAAGTGCATAGAGCGGGTGCTGAATGTGCCACTCAGCGTGCAGTCAGAAATGACTGCAGCTATTGCAGTTCTTGCCTTGAGTGATGAGCTTAAAACCCACCTTTTGAACATTGGTGTCTTTGATGTCCTTATTCCTCTAACCGAGTCAGAAAGTATCGAGGTCCAAGGGAACAGTGCTGCTGCACTGGGCAATCTTTCTTCGAAAGGTATATTCGAAATCCGCCAGGCCATTGATGCTTGTGCTAACACGTTTTAGTGGGTGACTACAGGAAATTTTTGGAGAATTGGAAAGAACCCAATGGTGGAATTCACGGCTATCTTGAACGTTTCCTCAACAGCGGTGACCCAACTTTCCAGCACATCGCTGTATGGACACTCTTGCAACTACTCGAGTCAGAGGACACGAAATTGACGGAACGGATTGCCAAATCTGACGATCTCGTGTCCATGATCTCGCAAATTGCTGAAAGAACGATTGAATCCGATGATGAAGATAACGAAGACGGGGAGGGAGAAGTCGTCGGTCTCGCGAGAAAATGTCTCGAGCTTCTCGGAAAAGGCCAGAAGGGCTTGCTTGAGGGCTGACAATCACAGACGCCCTCGACTGCTTCGATCGCATCGTACCGCTCATTCGCGGACGAGACTCCTTGAGCGATTACCGTATAAGCAGGCATCAATCTACACTTGGGCGTACCAATACTTCAGCGAAAACACCAAAGTAGCATTTCCATCGACTTTTTGTTATAGCGAGCATGGGCGGAGCAGGTTGGACTTCCCTTTGTCAAAATCATCATCATCAATCTTCTTGCGCCGTACATTTGGCACATTACTTTTTTTATACCTCTTGTGGCGCACACTTTGTTTTGCTCACGTCATCTCAAGACGCGAGCAGGTGACCTATCATCTCTCTTTAATGGAGAGCATTGGGTCCGTATGTACAAGAGTAGGGTATAACGTACGTATTCTTGATGATATGAGGAATCGACACAGGATATAATGTCTACGTATCCGTTTCCGAGCCCTCGTATGTGTCACTGTCTCTTGTGCTTTCATTCTCGTCACCACTGCTACTCTCTCCCTCGCGATCACTCCCACCTGCATTACCATCCCCATCATCATCATCATCATCACCACCATCATCAATGTCCCGATCTGAATCTTCATCCTCATCTCCCATTTCATCTCTGTGTTTCCTCAACGCCTCCAGTACGCCACGTACTCGCTCCGGATAACGACTTTCCCGCATCTGTCCCTCCATCTCCAGGATCTTCGCGTTCAGCTCAGCTCGCTTGCGTTGTGCGATGGCTTCTTCAGAGTCACTACCACTATCATCTCCATCTCTGACTGTTCGACACTCCAGGACATCTATGTTTGGCGATGTGCCCCAAGCCCGCGCAAACGCATACGCAAGCCCTGGATTAGAGATCGCGAAAACCATTCTTATATCTCGCGCTCTCTCTCCAGACCCATCCGCCAATCGTGAGAAGTGAAGCTCTATAGCCTTCCGCCACAACGCCGCTACTTCACCCACAGGATGTCCATACGCGCCGCAACCCCACGCACCCAGCACGATGCGCGTCGCACGCGAATACGTCGATATGGTACGCAGTACAGCGTGCATCTTCGCCAGCATCAGAGCACGCGTCTTCGGCGAGGCATAGCATTTGCGCACCGGTCCCTCATCCTCGCCAATCGCATCGCCGCCATGCTCCTCTGTGCCATTCCCGTTGCCCTTGCCTACAACATTGCCATCCGGCGCGTCCTCGACGTCCGGCCACCGTGTTGCACCCGCGCTGATGATGTCTACGTAGAACCGCCCGCCGCTGCCGCCGCTCTTCTTGAGTTCCTCGTCGCCCACTTTCCATACGAGCACGTCGGGCGTGTACACGGCGCCGAGCTCGGGTAGGCGGTACCATGATTCGCGTAGTGAGGGGAGGAGAGTGGTGCGTGTGCAGAGATGCTCTTCTTGGCTTGTGGCGCCCTGGTACACGCCACCGCCGGGACGAAGCGGGGAGGCCATGTTCAGCAGAGCTATGTTTGCTGGCTTGGAAGTTGACTTGGAAGAGGAGGGCGATGGGGAGAGCAGGGCGCGGGCAGCGTTGAGGGAGTCCGTGATGTGGATTGATATGCTAGGGGGTGGAGAGGAACGGGAGGCGGATGTAGATGTAGACTGAGATGTATTGCGGGCATCATTGTTCGCTTTCTTCTTTTTCGCATCGCCTCTGTTGCTGCTGTCGTCCTCTACCTCGTCCGCGCTGTCATCGTTCCGCTTCTTCCGCCCCTTGCCCTTGCCCTTGCCCTTGCCTTTGCCCTTCTTTCCGAAATCGTCGTCTCGCGTGTCACGTGCTTCCGTGTCTGCGTCGCCTATAAACCGCAAGGGCGGGTCGACGATTAGTCTTGCCGTGTCGACACCCTTTCTTGCTCTTGCATCGCTTTTTAGAAGAGCTGGGATGACATTGTTGATGATGTGTTTCGCTTCTTTGGCTCGTTGGGCGCGGCGGATCGATTGTGGCGGTGGTGGGATGAAGTGTGGATTTGTGCGGCCCATTTCAATATACGGTGGTAATGCAACTGGACTAAACTCTGTGCAATTCTTTCCCTACTATATAAATTTTAGAGTTTGTGAGGCAGCAGATATTGGGATGAGTAAGAGCACCCTGATAATCATCTCGTCACGTGGTGTTTGACGATTTGTGGAGATTGAGCGCTTGTGGACGTTTAGATCACAGGCTTTGTGGGTGCTTCTGTATAATGGAAATGGGTCTCATTATTACTCATGTATATGTGAATGTAGTATAGCCCTGGGTCTCTCTATATTATTTACATTATCCAATTCCATCCAGGGTACCGGACAGACGGGCAACCTTGGACCTTCATCTATCAGTCTGATGTACGATTCGAGTACTTCTTTACTTGTCACTCCACTCCTTGAAGCTCTTTTGACGTTGCCGCGAGTTCCATTGCAACGTTCTTGAGATGCTGTCCACCCAGTCTTTGCTTTTCCTATCCAGAGGCAAGACGCTCGGAAACGGAAAACGTGACGCGGATACCGTCACGTAGTCGCCAGGCTTCAGCTCAACTCTAGGATATCTGATTAATTCCAACGCAATTTAACTGAAATATTGTCTTACCTTTCTCGGCCATCAAAACTGGCCCATGAGCTCGTCCGAGCGTCGTACGGCACGCCAGCTCGCATTACAATTGTGTCAGGCAGAATGATAGGTCGGAATGACAGTGTATGAGCGCAAATAGCGGTCACCAGAATCACCGGGTTATCAGGATGGCACAATGAGCCACCTGCTGCAAGGTTGTACGCGGTTGAGCCGGTTGGTGTGGATATACATATACCATCGGCTTGTATCGTTGTGAAGTGCTGATCATCGCCAAAGAGCTCGATAGTTGACATTGCTACAACTATCAGCACTTGCCACTCTTACAGTTTTATAGACCTCACTTGGATTTGGTCCTCGGTCCACCACGAGCTCATTCAGTATGTTGTGCGTTCCATCTGGAACATGGGTATGTTGATTATCGGCCTCTTCTCCTATAAGCTCTTCTACTAAATCCTGGTCCGGCTTGTCCCGCGTCCGCGAGCGCATCACGGTTGCTTCAAACCTCAGTCTCAAGCTGACAGTAATACCATCGTGAAATGCCTTCGTCAAAGTATCCGGATACCCTTCGTAGTCAAATTTCGTCAAGAATCCAAGTGAGCCGAGTGAGAATGATATGACCGCAGGCACGATGCGTTGGAAAAGGTGGCTCGCGTACAGTACAGTACCATCGCCTCCAAGTGCAACGATTATATCAAAGGTCTGCGGTCGCTTGGCGCAAAGCTCTTCATTCCAGAACCTCAGTCTGTCCTTGCAGGTTGGGCATGACTCTCTTAAACTTTTGGCATCGAAGAGATCATTGTGCTCTAATGTTTCTTCCACCCAGACAGTGAGCCCATCTTGTTTTTGTAGTATCCACTCAGTAACGTCCCGTGTGTTCTTGATTAGACCTTCGTCGTGCGCTTTGCAAAGCACAAAAACGTTTCTCACATTCGTTTTGACCCTGATGCTGGATAGACGTTTTGCAAGCTCCCGTATGCCGAACGCCATGTCCGAAATCTGCTTCTTCGTAAGCAGTCTCGACTCGTTGCGCTGGTTCTTGTCACCATGCGGATCCTTGTCGCTCATCTTCTCCTCCGTGGCGCCCTGAAAGCTAAGGTCTGGCGCTTCCGATCCCTTATGTTCGTTCAAAATCGAGTGTACATAGCAGTCGGTGGTTCTGCGCACGCTCTGTGGCCGAGCTGCCATGGTAGGGTTTAAGGATGATTTACGGCGGTATGGTGACCCTACGCCGAATGTTACCTGAAGGTTCAGCATTTGTATCAAAAGAGTTTCTTC
Source organism: Pseudovirgaria hyperparasitica (assembly GCF_010093815.1). Lineage (NCBI taxonomy): Eukaryota > Fungi > Ascomycota > Dothideomycetes > Acrospermales > Acrospermaceae > Pseudovirgaria > Pseudovirgaria hyperparasitica. Next base: position 490,875 of record NW_022985549.1, read on the forward strand.
AGGATAGTGGGGCTAGCGGCAATGACGCTATACATACCTCAATTGGAGTTGACCCGGATCCCTCATAGTCTCGAGGGTCAAATTCTCCACCCGACTCAGAGTGGATGTTAGCTTCAAGGTGAAGTGGGGTGATACAGTCATTTATTTACCACATTCTCAGCGAGGACCTCGGGTATCGTGAGACTCGACGGTGGAACATCAACAGTTTGTGAGGCATTCATGTCACTGGAGTGTGAGTATCGAGTGGAAGATCTAATTCAATGCACAAGGTTGCAGGCAAGAGGCTGGTAACTAGTTATCAATCGCACGCCAAATGCGGGGCTGCTTGGTCGCCTACCTGGTAGTGTCGGGACCCACTTAGTTATGTTTACATCGTCGATTCCCTATTTGACCTAAAAATCCTAGACGAACTCCGGTCCTCACGTATGCTATGCCATACGTGATTCTACAGCCACACATTTGATTAATGACACCACCGGAATTGTTCCGCTGCGCGTGAACAGTACCGTGTGCCAAATGATCCAAAGTCGGGTCGCAGATCGGTAGCGGCTCTTCAATAAGTTACAAACGTCTTCGCAACTATGTGGGCACTATTATCTGATGATTTGACTGAACCAGCAGGACAATGAAAGATACGTATCGACGGATATATATTGTATAATGAAGAACACAATAGATTTGAAAGATAGGGACAAGCAAGGCGAAATCTCCAACATCCTTAATGATGCGGTTGAGATCTTCAGTGCTCAAGTCACTTAGAAAATTTAGTCTTCAGACGTTGTGCAGCTACGACACCGAGCTGTTCGATACTACCTCCACTCAACAATTCCAAAACAGAGATTTCAATTCCAAGCTTCCGCTTCCACCAATTCCGAATTTCGATTGCGACAAGCGAGTCAATGCTAGCCGTAGCGAGGCTCTGGGATAGTTCCATCTCGGAGCCTCTCATCAAGAGGTTTGTGATATATTTTCCGAGCTCTTCAGCAATTGTTTTCGCTGATGATCGGTCGTCAAGCTTGCTTGGGTCTTTGGCCATGATTGAGAGGAAACGGTCTAATTGACTGCTTCTAGTCTTGTTCTCTGCCATAGGCACTCTCTGAAGATTTCGATAGATCGACATACGAGGATCACGTTTCCAGAATGTTGCGTTGTCATTGTCCATGATTGGTGTAGTAGACTCAGTTGAATGAAAGATATGATTGAAGGCCTGGAAGCCACTGTAGGGGCTTGTGTTGGGCCAGGACCTGGGACCATGGGTGATGGATGAGCGACAGATCGCAAGATGAAGAGTGTCCAAGAAGTGCTTCTCTGTCAAGAGGCTTGCAAAGCTCTGTCTCAGGTTCTCCCTGACGGATGCAGTACGACTGACAAATCCTATGTCGTCGATAGGACCAATACTTATTACTGAAGCAGGCAGTCCAAGACTTTGTCTGTATTGAGAAAACGAGTCAAGGAAGGTGTTTCCCGCAGAGTAATTCGACTGTCCATAGTATCCATGGATTCCGCCGAGGGAAGAGAATAAAATGAAAAAATCAAGTTCTCGTGGCAGGAGGTTGTGCAGATTCCATGCGCCTTGCACTTTTGGATTCACTGCCTTTTGCCACGTTCTCAGATCCATATCGATAATACCAGCATCAGCTAGCACCATAGCCATGTGCATGGCGCCAGCTATGGGCATGGCTGCCAGAGCTATAACCTGCTTCATGGCGGTAGCATCTGCAACATCGACGGAGAAGACTTGGGGTGAACAGTTCATTGCTTCCAACTCGCGCAGAAATCCCTGGTCCTCTAGCGACTCACCGGCAGAGCGGGAAAGGAACATCAGATGCTGTGCCCCATGTTCGACCATCCAACTGGCGATTGCTTTACCTAAGCCGCCCAGGCCACCAACGAGTACATATGTTGCATCCTTGCGAAACCTAGGAGTGGGAACACTCGGGGTTGACCGTATTCTGTGTTCATCCGGAAACATAATGACAACTTTGCCTATGCCAGACCCTGCCTGGAAATGCTTAAACGCAGCCGCAATGTTTTGGGCATCAAATTTTGTGATGGGTCTCACCGGTCCGAAGCTACCTGTGGCGTATTTATCCAGTGCTAGTCGGAGCAGACGAGCAGTCCTGGACTTATTGGTGGTTATGAGTCGAGTCGCGTCCCCTACGATAAAGGTCCGGTCTCTCTCGAAAGGGGTCAATAGGAGTCGCCCTCTCCCTACCAGTGCTGCCTTGTATCAATATTGGGTCTTTCTCCAGAAGACAGATACTCACTATCGCGTTTTCCAATATCAATCATTACGCCATCTTCAGCAACACATCTCCAGGAGTCTTGCAGGTGCTCATTCGGCGATGTATGTAAAACTACGTCCACCCCGTTATTGCTAGTAGCCTCAAGGATGTCTGCCGGGAACGTGCCGTCTCGCAAATCGAAGATGCGACCACGTGGGAGATTAAATGTCTCAACCAAGAAGGATATTTTCTCTTCACTATCAACGGCCGCAAATATGTCGGCTCCAATCCACCTAGCAACTTGGATGGCACAGATGCCAATGCCTTGGTATATCAGCAATGCTATTTGCCAAGAAGATAGCTTAACTCACCTTCAGTAGCGGCGTGAATTAGAATTGACTGCCCTCTTTGTAGTTTCCATTTCTCTACAAGAAACAGCAGAACTGTTGTATATGCAAACGGCATGGTAGCCGCTTCTTCGTCACTGAGTCCGTGTGGAATCTTTACACACAATTCTGCCGCCCTAGCAATGATAGTAGCAATGCCTGTAGACTCTCCTCCGACGGTCATAACACGATCGCCAAGTGCGAGTTCAGTAACACTGGATCCAAGTTTAACAACGTAACCAACGGCCTCAACACCGAAGAACCTATTGGTCCTTGCACTGATATCGATACCCATAGCAAGTTGGAGGTCGCTTTGATTTAGACCAACCATAGACACCTTAATGTGTATCTCATCCTTCGCAGGATCTTCCAGTGCCTGGCTCGTCCATTGTAGTGTTTCCAAGAAACCCGGGGTTCGAATTTGTAAGGCTTTCACTGGCTGACTCTCCACAGTGTCGCAGAGATCTTTCTCCACAGGAATCCAGTGAAAGCGACCGACGTTCAAAGTACCGGAGTACCATATCCACTCCATGTCCACATCCAATTCTCCATCTTCGATTTTCGATCTACGAATGGTATCTAAAACGTGAACAGCAGCTTGCGCAGCTCCGACTCCGTCTCCCAATTCGAGGGTAGCAAATGATGCTGCCAACTCTGATCTCGCTGTTCTCATCAAGCCCAGAATCATCCCAGTAGATGGATTTGCTGGATTGATTTGCGCAGCAGGCATGAGCCATACGAGGCTCCTCGTTTGCATCTTTTGCACAAGCTTAAGAAGCTCTGATAGGTCTTCTTCATTCACGTCCTGCAGTACTGGTTTCTCGCCAAGATCGATGAGGGATATGATATCCTGGTTTGCTGGCAGTGTCTCACCCAGAATGCATATGTCGAATTCAATGTTCCGTTTACGAAGCAATGTTACGAGCTCAACCACAAGTGGAACCTCTACAGTTGGTCGTAGCAGCGTGAGTCTGTGTTGGGCCAGTTCACGGATTGCTGGTTTTGCAACGCTGTTTGCCATCAACACATATGGCGGCTCATAGTCAAGAGTAACAGATTTGCACCCGGAGAAGCCAGCACTTCGCAGTCGTTTGTCCCATTCTTCTGGCGAGATAAAGGGAGATTGCACTCTTCCATCTTCTTCGGCTAACCACCAACCAGCGACTGGGCCCTATTCCAGTTGTCAGTAGTCTTTTCCGAACTATGACTTGAGTATCAAGCTTCAATGGTATTGAAGTTCCCTCAGAATAAGGACACCATGCAAAGCTAGTAGAGCATCCATCTGCCGGTATCCGAGCACAGAGGAGTTGCTCGCAGCGCCGTTAGACGAATATCTCATATCTGTAGCAGATAGAGGACACGATAATTATCGGAACTGACTTACCATGACATAACTCATCATTTGTGTCACTATTTACATCAGCAGAACTCAGGGCAGATTACGATTGGCTGGATTTACCAGGGCAAAGCTCTTGCAAGAAAAGCTGACCGTTAGGCTTTAGAAGCGATCGAACGTTCGTCAAAGTGTCCTGGAGACAGGGTGTCGCATGCAGTACCTGCAAAAAAGTCTTAGATATTCCCGTGACTCCCTAATCAATTAGAGAACCTACATTCGAAGCTACAATGATATCATATCCCCCGGCGACGAATCCCTGTTTGCGTGGGTCCTTTGATATGTCGAGTACCTGATATTGAATACCTTCGTAGTGTTTGAAACGTTCCTTAGCTGCGATGAAGAATCCAGATGATATGTCAGTGAAAGTGTATCTCCAATATAGTCTTTCACCATAATCAGAGCGCAGATGCTCCAAGAATTTAGCTGTGATACCACCAGTGCCAGCACCAATTTCAAGAATTCTGAGTTGAGGATTGGCGTTTCCGTGTAGCTGCACATATTCTTTGATTTCTCGGATATCGTTATACCAGTTGTGTATTCCAGTGAGGACACCATCCTCGAGAAGAATGTCCAGAAAACTCGTTTTACCTTCAAATACACTTACTGCATTCTTGTATGTTCGGTAAATCGCATTTGAATATGCCCACGCGCCGGCGGCTTCGCATTGCCGGAAATTTTCTTCAATAACCTGTTGACGTCTGCTAGGAGACATCTGCACCAGAGCCATAGAGTCTTCTACCAACGGATAATCTGGCTTCTGATATCGCTCATACTGAGCATTTATCCAAGATCGAAATTTGGCCAGATGAGGTTGAGCTGGGGTCAGGCTGGCGATGGCATGTCTCGTTTCGATAGCACAAAGGACCATCAGTCTTTCGCAGGATTGTATCAAGTCCCGCACATTGGATGTTATATGCATCAAGTCACCTGCTGGGAGGAAATCTGGATGTGGCTTCCATTGAAGCCGTAAAGTGTGTAAGTCTGGCGGCTCTTTTGAGTCCAAGGCCCTCATAGCCTTGCCTCGAAAGCCCTTCAGGACATAGACAATATCACCACCATCAGTGACACCATATGAATTCCCCGTGAAAGTATCACCTCTCGTCGCTGCCGAACTTTTGATTCGTATAGACTTTCTGGCTCCATCACCGACGTACAGCTCTTCAATGTGTGTAGGGAGGAACAATGTGTCGAAGTTTCGATATGTACCTTTTGCTTTTGCGACAGTCAATGACTGAAATACAAGGTCAAGTGTCGAAGGGTGGAGCATATAGGCTGATTCATGCCTTTCCTGTTCATCCAAAACGTCTACCGAAGCCACTTGGTCTGTAACACTCGCCGCTATATTCTTCAATCGAGCAAACTTCCCGGCATAGTTCAGACCGACCCGTGCCATTGCAGTGTACCATCGAGATGACGATACTTTTCGATCAAGGATCGAGGGAGCTTTCTGTGGGAGTGGCGATGAACAGCCACCACAAACTCTCCCGGAACAGTGCTCATTCCAAGTAGTACCGTCATACGTGGCGACCTGGAAAGAGAACCAGCGACTACCCACAGCCGAGATAGGTTTTTCTGTGTGAAAGCTTGTCACCATCTCAACAGCTTTATCTGCGTATAGAACTAGAGCCTTGCTTATATCCATGTCTTGTACGGTGAAGTCCCTTTTCCCACTGAGCTGAAATATGGCCTCTCCAGCAATCGCAATATAGCCCGCCGCCGGAAATATGACATCAACGCCAACGCGATGATCATGTAGCCAAGGTACGTTCGTGATCTTCAGTATATTCCTCCAGCTGGGTGATGTATCGCATCCTTCTACGATCCGAAGGCCAAGCAAGTCGTGTGGAAGATGCTTGCGGAACCTCCAGTTCTTCTGTATTCTGGTTTCAGACCAGTACTTCTTCTCGTAGTTCCAGGGATAGTTTGGAAGATCATGAACAACCTTTTCAGGCCCGTGTGGATATCCTATTTTAACACCATGGCAATATAGGAGCCCTACCGAAGTTAGGAATGATATGGTATCGTCTTTACCACGATCCAGGACCGAGACATAGTTTATCTCTGTGCCGGCTGCCTTATAAATCTGTCTTAGTGGCCCAGAAAGCGCTGGATGAGGTCCAACTTCCAAGTGCACTCTACATTCCGGAGAGTCTGCCAGCAATGACTTAATAGCCGAGTGGAAAAGGACAGGGCTCTCTAGATTTTGCTGCCAATATAGGGGCCCAAAGTCTGAAGCTGACCGGAGGACTGTGCCTCTCACACTAGAATAGAATGGCACCGTAGGTGAAGTGGGTGACAAGTGCTTCGCAATAAGCTCATAGTACTCCTGGCCGAAGAGACCCATGTGATCTAATCAGGTTAGCATAGAGTTAGATATATAACCATTCTGACAAGTAGAATCTTACAGGAATGATATGCCATGTCAACTTGTAACTTCCTGACCAAAGTAAGTGGATTAGAGTCTTTAATGCTCAGCATCGTCTGTTCCAATGCGTCCAAGTCCCCTGAGAGCGTAATGCTAGAGCCACTGTTCTCACAGGCAATACAGACACCAGAATGGAGATATGGTGCAACATCCTCTCTGCTCATACCGACAGCAGCCATACCTCCTGCTTTCTTGGCTTCTTTACACACATGACCGCGATAGAATGCGGCGATGATTGCGGCATCCGCAGTCAATGCCCCTGCAGCGTACGCCGCAGCGAGCTCACCGCTTGAATGTCCAACTACCGCGGAGGGAACGATGTTCCAGGTAGCCAAGAGGTTTATGAGTGCGATCTGTAAAGCAGTGCACACGGGCTGTGAGTATTGCGCCTCTAGGAGAAGCTTCCCGCTGGCTGCCGTGCATAGAACGTCTGGAAAAGGTTTGAGCTTTTGATGAATCCGTATTAATAAGTGTTCATGAGTTACCTTCGATATTCCATGTGGGGCAGTGTGGTAGACTATGAATTATAGCATTCAACGAGCGAATGTCTTGCAGGAAGCTTGGATACTCTTGGGTAAGTAGACGGCCCATGGAAGCCCTATAAGAATCAGTCCGGTTTCTGAAGTCTAGACTGAAAGGAACTCACCACTGTGCACCCTGTCCGGTGAAGATGAAGGCAACTTGAGTAGGTCCCCGAAATCTAATGCGGACTGAAGCTTCCAAGGATTGCGAAGGACTTTCATATATTGCAAAGGTCCGCAAATCCAAGTGCTCTCTTCTTCTTGCCAGAGTATAAGCTACATCATGCAAGCGACCTGGTTGCTGATTCAGATAGTCTTTAATGCCCTCAAATACGTTGTCCAAAGATCTCTCATGGTTTGCCGAGAACAAAAGTAGTCTTTTCGAAGATTTACGAGGCTCATTGTTGCTCTCAGAATGGAGGTGGGAGTTCTTGATGCCACATGATGCCGCAGAATCAATCACAAACTATCGCAGAGGTTAGCGAAATCTAGAGAGCGTCTATTGTTCTTTACGTGGACGTTTGACCCTCCAATGCCGTACGAGTTTACACCGATACGCTCAGCTTTGTTGACTGGCCAGACGGTTGGCTCAATTGGTACTATAAGCCCATGGCTGTCCCATGGTACTATAACATTTAACCATAAGAGAGCGTCCCACTATCAAATGGAATTCCAACATACTCTTGGGATTAGGCTCATTGAACTTGATGTTCGGAAGAATGATGCGATTTTCAAGAGACACTACTGCCTTAAAGATACTAGTAAGAGCTGCCGCAGCCTCACTGTGTCCTAGATTTGGCTTGCTCTGAATATACTGTTAGAGTTCAATCTCAAGGTCATTGCAGCTACTAACCGCGCCCATATAGATTCCACCTTCTCCTCCAAAACATCGTCCTATTGCTGAAGCCTCAATCGGGTCTCCGACTTTAGTGCCGGTACCTGAGGCTGTCATTTGATGCACTAATGGCTTCGAGTAGAAAATTTGCAGTCAACACTTACCATGGGCTTCAACCATAGCAGTCTTTGACATACCCAGTCCGATAACATCGTAAGCTTGGCGCATTAGATCCTCGTGCGCCTCCCCGTTTGGCATAGATATGCCGTTGGTTTTGCCATCTCTGTTACTCTTGTTACTCATTTTTCTCGTTCGCTGAGACTCCAAAGTGACTACGCAATTCGGGTGTGCCTTGACCGTTGTTTGTACTGGTGGGTGACAGGAAGAGCCCTAACTTACACATTGATTGCCGAAGATCGGATAACAGCACGGATTGGGTTGCCATCTTTGAGAGCTTCATCGAGGCGCTTGACATAGAGGGCTGAAACTGCCTCACCCCGGGCATAACCATCGGCAGCAGCATCGAATGACTTTGAGGAACCTTCTGGCGACAGTGAGCCCAACAGGGTCATATTTATGGTAAGTCCAGGAGCTTCACAACTTCATTAGGAAGCGACATTCTATTGGTTTGGAGGCACTCACCGAATATAAGGTTTGAACCTGTTACTACGGCAGATATAATTCTTTTCCCCCTGATAGCCTCTAAAGCTTCGTGCAACGCAATACCTGCAGAGGAGCATGCCGTCTTGATGGCCATACTATGGAAAAGATTAGTTACTCTCAGTGGTTACCGGCGTGAGTCTGTCTGGGGAATTACCTTGGGCCTTTCAGGTCATACTCGTATGCGATCCGGTTCGGCAACGCAAAGTCAACCGAACCAAGGATGCGATGAATGCTATGCTTGAGGTCATCCCTGTGTGCTAGTTCTTGCCAATCCTCAGTGAAAAGACCAACGTAAGTGCCAATATTTTTCCCTCTCCAGTCGCCTTCTCCGGCATTCTCAAAAACTTCTCGCACAACCTCAAGAAGGAGCCTGTGGTTCGGGTCAAGTTCGGTGCCTTCTGCCTCGCCAAAGCTGAACATTGATAGATCGATATCTGAAAAGTCTAAGTCGTTGAGAAAATAGCCATGTCTTGTGTTAATCGTCCCCTCTTTTCCGTAAGGACTATAGAACCCTTCAATGTTGTATCGACTTGCACCTATGATCGATCGGGCATCACCTTTGTTCAATAGGAATCTATACAGATCCCGATCATTGCGAATTCCGCCTGGCAACCTCATAGCCATCCCACAGATTGCTATTGGGGTCTCGGCTCTGGACCCATCTTTTACTTTGTCTCCTTGACTTTGTGCTCCGTTGATGTTATCCGGAATGTCGCCGACATGTCCTTTAGTGTTACGTCCAGACGCAGTATAAGAAATGTCGGTTGCCATACCGTTGATGACTTCCGATGGAGAGAAGTATAATTCTGCATGCGTTGTACCAGTTCAGGTAGCTATGTCAGAGGCGAAAGTGGGTGTGAGGTAGGATTAAGACGTTGAGCAGATGTAATAACGGAATTGAGGTAGGATTCTGCGAGCTGCGTGAATAGGTGAGGGTGAAATTTTTAAAGACTTTAAGCTTTGCTTGACTGGTATATCCGACTTAAAAGTGAACAGTTCAAAGGCGACGTGAGGAAAATAAGGAGCTTTGTCTTGTGAATTTTGATCAAATTTGTGTGCTTTTGCAGAAAAGATATTGGAAGACTACAGCGACTGAGTCGGCAACTCTACCCTAATTACAAGACATAAGTAACGTAGGAATACGTGCCACAGCTGACAAGAGCATTTGCCGTCGCAGTAAGTAGGGATGTCCCGGCAAGATGGGCGTGACGTCCCAGTCTCGTGTGAATTCAGTCCAAGTCTGTGAAAAGATGCTGCATTCACCACGACCTATGGGTTTGCCGGTACACGAATGAAATTTCGGTCAGAGAGAAGAGATTTCTGTGGTCTGTACCGCCGCAACACCGGGCGCGAGTACCAGTAACGCCGCGCATTTTCACTCATCCTGCATCAAACTTTGACAGATATCAGATGGACCTTTAGATCAAGAATCTCATGCGCTTAGCAAATGACTTTAAGTCAAGTATGCCCCAAATCTCAACCCATAGCAGCACGCATTTAAATTGGGCAGATTCCTATACAATGTTCGACAAAGTTTCATAAGGTGGAATGGAAAGTGTTTGAACACTATGTTATGTGTCACGCGGCAAATAAGGGAGTTGATGGGCCAATGTAAAGGCTAGGACAGGGGTCCAAGGTATAACTCGAAGCTAGTCGAAAATGACAGCTCATTTAGACGATGTTTCTATGCTGACTGAAAATCCAGCATTGTGTAATGATTAGACGGGCGCATATATTTCTTACAATGAGAGCTGATGTGTTCCCATTCAAAAATGCAGGCGCCCGCCAGACTGAATTTTGTACAATACCCACTGTTGGATGCCTCCACGAGCTGACGAGTCACTCCCGCGTTTCTTAACCGATATTTTACGTGGAATCTAGCTTCAAGTCGGTAGGCGTGATGCGAAGCCCCTTGATAATCAGTCTTATATGTTACTACAATGTATATATACACTGAAGAAATCGTTCTAGATGAGTAAAGTATGCGAGATATGAGATCCCTCGACTTGTGTCTCAAAGCATGGGTGACGGAAGAATTCAACAAGGTCCCTGTCTCCAGATCTAGAATTAGGAGAATGCACTATAACAGTAGTCAGGCAACACCTTACAGTACTAGGACATTGGTCTAGGGACATGTTAGGCAAACCCAAGGTAGCGAAGTATCCCTAGACTAATATCCCGTTACTGTAGCTCATATGAAGGTAAAATCCAAGGTCTAATCATGCCTTGTTACTCTATCTTAGCATTATCTCGAATTCATTGTTCCTTCTCGCTATAACGATGGTAGGTAGCATGCTCGCGTATAAGAAGGTGAGAATATATCCAAAGGAAATGGTCCTGTATACGAAATCATACGTGGGCGTCGCTCTAACCAGTGGAGCTGTGTAGCGTGAAGCTTGACGCAAGTTCAATCTTCCTGAGATTCGCAGGCTTCGCAGCATCCTAGGTGAGGACAGACTGGCACGACCTGGTAGGCATTGGACTAACAAAACTAGAGCCAATACAAAACAACCACTTAGTTGTAATAAGCAAAGTGTTTTCTAAAATACGTTAAGTGATTTGAATCCACAGCTCTCGTTACGACGCACTGCCTATTTACATGCACTATGACTACACTTATATGGCTTCATAACAACCCTAAATCTTTAGATGTTAATATTAGTCTACTTTCATAGCCTAACAATAATAGAGAAAATCCCTATTTTCTTATTTTCTCTACTATATACCTTAGTACTTTAGTAGTTATCTACTTCATAGAGCTTTTCTTAGAATAACTAATTAATCTATTCTTTTTTTATTAATTCTCTTATATAGAAGGTAAGAGACTATATAGAAGTGTATTTATATATAATTAATAATTTTCCTAGAGTTCTAGTTCTAGAGATATTAGGGAAAAGGTAAGTGTTAAGAATAGGAGAAAAAGTAGTATGTTGCGCGCGCAACGTGTGCCAAGAGTCGCGCTGAAAAAGTTACAGACGGATATAAATAGACATGTTTTTTAAAACGATACCTGCCTAGAGACGTGTAAAGAATGTTTATAGTATATATTAGATCGTAAGAGAGAAAGAAAAGGTAGCTAATTATACCTATGAATGAGAAGGTATATGCTAGGACTAAAACAGCATGGACGATCCATAGCTAGGTGGATCAAAGTGGGGAGGGAGGCGCCTGTCCCGCCTTCATGGTTTGTGAGATCAATCTGATATCTTCTCGATTTCGTTGTTCCGAGGTCTTCTGACATCAAACAGCTCAAGAACTCCTACCATAATGCCTTCGAACCCCATCACAATCTTTCGTCAACTAGACATAGTGCTTACATGAGGTGACTATCCTCTGTTGCACTCCAACCTACGACGTCTCTTACGAAATTCTCCGTGGATACAATTACCGTGCGTTGGTCGACTCATATGATATTGAACAGGAAATCCTTGGTGTTAGTGCTTGCCAGACAATCAATGGAAATATCCCGGCAGGATGCACAGAAAACAAGCGTGTCTTAAGAGAGAAGCTGAAGTGAGTGGCGTTCCGCCAGAACAAATCAAAGATCCGCTACATCAGCTCATCGCTGTACACGCTGTACGACCAAGTAGCCACATGAGGAACGCCTCCGCGGGAGCAGTAGCTGTGTATAAACCGAATACTAGTACTAGCTGGGAGAGCGCGTAAAGTTGTCGTTGATACAAGAGAATCTGGTACCTTCATAACCGACAATGCTGGGATCCACAAGCGACATATTGCTAAGACCAAATCCTCTGGATGAATTCCTTTTTAGGTGCACGTACCCCGCAAGTCGTCGGTTTGGCGCAGCTGAAAGTAACCCGAACGAATAGCTGCTCCGTGACAAACGTGCGACCCCCATGTTCCAATGGATACCTGCTGCGATATGGTGGGCGCCATTGATCTCCTCGGGTCCTTCACAAAAGATGCAATGCAGTTGCGCGGTTTTACGTTTATGCCCATCTGAGACTTTGCATAAGCCTGCCAAAAAAAAACCAATACCTCAGCTAACTTGCCATGTGGTCGTTTGATTGCTCAAATCGTGGCTCTGTTCGGCTCTGGTGATACTACCGATAGTATGATTACCAAATATGGATTAGGCCTTGACTAGATGTCAATGTCTAATCGATTGCAATCTGTAATTGACGAAGTGCAAGCTCTGGTGCTACCAAGGTTCTGCTGAGTGGATACCACCCCGAGACTAGAGTACTGCAGTGTCCCGTCGATCCATGGCTGGCGCTGACCCACTACGTTGCTTCCGAAATTCTGAGATGTCCAATCAGGACCTTTTGCCATTACAGATTGCATCGATCTCGCTGAGGGAGACGGCAAGCCGTGATGTATCTGGCAGGGAGAGTAACAGATCATGGACGTGTACAAGTCTGGGTGGAGAACGCATCTTGTGCTCACGTTAGTGGTGTGCTCACCTATGCAACACTGGCATAATGACGCAGTAGCCAAACGTACAAATAGCTGGAATAGACCTTGGGATTTGATGGAACTCGATTCTCACCAAATTTGATTTTGAGAGCGACCGAATACTGTCGCTTTCCTAACATCATGACGCCCATCGGAGGGGATCAATCTACTCAGGTCGAGACCCAAGGAGATGCTTCTCACCAGATCATCAGTTCCCATTTCATTGGTCCCCAATCAGAGAATCTTCCTTACTTCAAGCAAAATATCGACACAATTCTTGATGAATTGGAGAAGGCGAGAGCAAGATACTTCCCCAAAGACAAGGTAGATGAATCACATGAATAGAAGCTGCAACTCCGTATATTGACAGTAGCAGAGCTTCATTACCCAAGATGTACAAGATTCTCCAGCGTTCCGACAGCAGATGCAGAAGCTTCGCGTAGCTGTCCAGAAGACTGCAAACATTCTAGGCAGAACCTCTATACCATGCTGGTCGCCCCGTTATGAAGCACATATGTATGTCTTCAAATGAATAGCTAATATGCCGTATCCATCATGCTGACGAAGTTGGCAGGTGCACAGACTTGAGTATGGCTTCGCTACTTGGGTACTTCATGACAATGATGTATAATCCCAACAATGTCGCTTTGGAAGCTAGCCCATTTTCTACAGTGGCAGAGATCGAAGTTGGAGAGCAACTCTGTGAGCTCTTTGGGTACAACATCAACGAAGATGATCTTGAAACCCCGACAGCCTGGGGCCATGTCACGTGTGGCGGAACTGTTGCCAACCTGGAATCTATGTGGTTAGTATTCTGACCAGTCAAATATAGCAATTGCTGACTATAGCTTATAGGGTTGGTGAGGCAGTGCCAAGCTTATCATACTGACATGTCCACTGACAGCTTCTAGCGCGCAATTTGAAGTTCTATCCTCTTTCAATTTTCAAAGCAATGACCACAGGGAAAAAGCCGTTGGGATTCCTAGGCAAGAAATTCCATATCGAAACTTGCCAAGGTGAACAGAAGTTGTTCTCTAAGTTGTCCACATGGGAGCTATTGAATCTGAAACCTTCCGACGTCCTTGATATACCTGACCGTCTGTATCAAGAGCATGGGGTCTCTAACGTGTTCTTATCGAAAGTCATGGAAGAATACACCATCCAGTCGACAGGCAAAGGTGTACTTGAAAGTGATTTTGACTTGTTGGACCGGCCTGCTCAATATCTACTTGCTACCACTCGGCATTATTCTTGGCCCAAAGGGGCAGGTACGTAACAGTCTCCATTTCGCTCAGCCAAATAAAGCTAATTGTCTGCCTCGAAGCTGTTGCTGGAATTGGCTCGGATAATGTCATTGGCATTCAAGTTGATAACGAGGCACGTATCGATATCGCAGCGTTGGAAGCCCGACTGGAAGAAAGCTTGAAAGATGAACGGCCAATCTTGGCGGTCGTTGCAATTATTGGGTCTACAGAAGGTGAGCGCTAGATGACCGCTGTGGGAAAGACTACTGACCAGACACTATCTATAGAGGGCGCTGTAGACCCATTGAGCTCCATTCTGGCTCTGAGGAAACAATATCAGACCCGAGGCCTTTCATTCCTTGTGCACGGGGACGCGGCCTGGTAAGTAGGATGGGGTCAACACGTAAGTTTAAGCTGATGAGAAGCTAGGGGAGGGTATTTCTGCTCCATGCTACCACGCAACTATGCTCCAGGAGACGTCCTTAATCTTCCCACAGAGATGGGAGACGGGGATGGCTTTGTACCGGATGCTTGTTTGCGTGCCCAGACACAGGATGATCTGTTTGCTCTACGATTTGCCGATTCTATCACCGTTGATCCTCACAAAGCTGGTTATATCCCATATCCTGCCGGTGGTCTCTGCTACAGAGACGGACGTATGAGGTTTTTGGTATTAATAGATATGAATTCCCGCAGAGCATTTATACTGACTGTTTAAAGGTCACCTGGACGAGCCCATACCTCTCTAGAGGTTCTGTTACCAGTATCGGTATATATGGGGTGGAGGGAAGGTGAGTGCTACCACTGTGTTTTGTCTTAGACAGCTTCTGATGAATATTTCAGTAAGCCTGGCGCCGCAGCAGTGTCCACTTGGCTCTCGAACAAAGTGATTGGCCTGGGTCAAGAAGGCTACGGTAAACTTCTTGGAGAAGTAAGTTTCTTGAGCGTATCTCTAATTTATAGACTAATGTTTTCAGGTGACATGGACTTGCAGTCGAGTGAGTATCTGTAGAGGACCATCAGAGTCGCAAAGTTGACCTCACTTATAGTTTTCTGCGGAATGGGCTTCCCTATCGAATTCAAGCACGCCTTTTATATGTGTTCCATTGAACAAATTGCCTTCGGAGCGCGCACCTGGATCGACTTCAGCGAAAGTCGAGGCAGAAAAGGCTTGGATTAAGAGTGAAATCGTGAATAAGTCTAATACTGAGATCCTGGACGAGGATCGCCGCCGTCCTGATTCTCATAAAGCGGTGAAGCTTCTTAGGGAACTCGGGTCCGACCGTATGTCCACCACACAGCCTCTCATATGACAACAGCACGCAACACCAAGACGCAATAGAGGTCTGCCAAACATTTCTAACTGTTTTCAGTGAATATCAATGCCTTCAGCCTAAACTTCACCCTATCCAATGGCAGAGTCAATGACGATATAGAGGAAGCCAATTATCTGATGCAACGGGTTGTACAAGCCTTCAGTGTCGAAAGTCCTGCCGACGACCCCACGAAGATTCCATTTTATCTGACCTCTACTGAGTTCTCGAATGAGCTATATGACAGTTGCAAAGCGGATCTCATGCGGAGATTGGGACTGAAGCCAAGCAATCAAAATCTGATGGTTCTACGCAATGTTGTCATGTCTCCGTTCCCCTCTGATGGGGGCTTCATCAGAGAGATGTGTGAGGTTTTTGAGCAGACCGTGAGGGCTGAGATCTCAGTAAGAACTGGCATTGACATTCATACCACGGGTATAGCTAATCTTGGATATCGTAGATTGTTCGGAAACGTAACGAAGTCACGGAAGACTTCCACAAGTTTCTGATGCAGGGGACAGAACAAGTCTACCTGATCCACCTGCCTATGTTTCATGTCGCAAACCACCGCCAGCAGCTCATTGTTTCTGTTGAATTGGATGAAAAGTCGAAAGCCATGTATAGGTCCTTGAAGCAACACAATCCTACCGAGCCAATGATCCTTGTCACACAGACTAAAGTTGAGCTACCAGACATCGTATCATCTGAACGGGGAGGAACCTTCGTCGGTCAAATCAGGACAGAAGCATCGTAAGTCGATATACAACATACGTACCAAAGTCATCTAGTCTAATTCTTACAGTGGCACTGTACTGAAAGATGTAAAAGTACAGATCACCGGAAAAGTAGTCAGCAGACCCCTGAATTCTGCCTTCCGGCTCGATACATATCCGGAAGACTTCATGCCATTCTACCTATACGGCAGTCGTAGGTCTTCCTTACACGTAGTATGAACTGAATCTAATGTCCGATATAGCGACTGAAGCTAACATTGACCACGTGATCGTTAAAGCACCAAATACTCAGCTCTCCGCAGGCCGTTGTGAACTAGACATCGACGGCTTGGAGCCAGAACACTGGAAGAAACCACTCCTTCTCATATTTGAAGATTTTGCAGAAAACCCTATGCAACCGTTTCCTCCGAATGACGAGATTGGTTCTAAACATGGCGCCGTAATTTCGCACGAACACTTTGAGCCTTCGCAGATTTCGAAGCTGGCATCCACGCCCACCAATGGTCATGCTAATGAAAATATGGTTGATAGTGGCATTGCTGACATGCCCTTGCGCGACCCAGCAGACTTAAAGTCTGGTATCGCAAAGCCGTCGAGTCTAAACGGTTCAGAGGGCTACGATTTTGCTACAACCGGTGCAACCGCAGATACTCTGTTCCGTGAGGCAGAGAACGACTCGGAATTCGTGCAGCTAAACAAAGGAGCAGCAGTTATCACTAGCGAAATTCGATCGGGCCGTGCCCACGGCTCTAAATTTTTCTTCCGACCTCGAGCAACGTTCCGCGTCAGTGTCTGGGAGGACTTGAAGCGTGGTGAGGAAAAGCCTGAATCAGTCAAGCCGGATGAGAAGGTTTTTGTCGGACGTGGCACACTGAAGCTCGGCGAGAGTGTATATGTCGACAGTGAGGCGATCAACGTTGATCCTTTTGCGAAGGTCAACAAGATCGCCGAATGGAGGCATGAGCTGAACCAGATAGGTAAGGATATCGAGCAGGAAACTTATCAGGCTGCGGCGTATGGAGGCACGGGATTCCGTTGATCTCAATCGAACAGGGTATGGATTCTTGATATGTAATTTCTGGATCCGAAAATGTAACGGAGTGTTGTTACTCATTCGGCTTATGTGACGGCCACGGTCACTCACTTCTTGGAACACGAAGTGCACTTCTGAAGATATACTGGTCAAATACACGCAGAATTTCATAACTCTCAATTGCATATGACCTCGATAATCAATCACAGACCTTGGGTGATTTCAGTTCTCGATGCTCCAATCGCAGATCACCAGCACCTCTATACTCTCCAGAGTGGCACGACAAGCCACTCATTATCAACGTCTTCACCATCGCGCTTAAATGCCTCAACAAGACCCTACCGAGGACGAACTAAATAAGCGTAGCTTTTCATAAGTGATAAAGCGCGAAAATAGATAGACATCAGTGAACAGTAGAAAGAAGCGACTAAGCAGCCCACGTATTAGAACCAAGTTAAGGCTAGCACGGTTGCTACACACTATGGCGGGACGTAATGTGCTCTCCTGCTCCAACAGCTCACAAAATTCTACTTAACAGGCCTTGTGAATGACGAGCATTCTTATGTATGAAGTGGCAACATATAATAACTCTCGCCACAACAATAATAAGAAAGGCGATAACGTCAAGATAACATCCGTGCTCGCTCTGTACGCCTATCTGAGGATTATCAACATGAACCCATGATCTCATCATCATCCACAGCTTCCACTGTAGCAAACTCAAAGATATGCTTATCTCCTGATATCCATGTGTGATGAAAGTGGCGCTCAGTATGTCTCGTCCCAGTGAGTGCGTTTCACACCCATCTTTCTCCCTCCGTCCATAATGATGACATTGACGGGTGAGGCGATTCAGCCGGCTCGATTGTCTCTACGGTCTCATTCGGATGCCTTGAACTGTTCTTGATATTTTGCCGAGGACAGCCTTTCCTCCCCTGGAGTGAATATAGCGGAAGGTCGAACTGGTGTTCTGCTATGGAATCTTTTCCTTCCGAGGATCTGAAGAACTTATGTTTAGTGACGGCGTCACATAGCGGTCGAAGAGATGGTATTGAGACACAGATGATCCCTATCGAACACTCAATAACGGACCACAGGGCACTGGTCGCAGCATTGACTGTGTATGAACTTTAGTAATCTGCTGTAACCTCATGATATGTGACTCACATGATAGATCCTTGCCTCTTTGGATCTGGTTTACAGTTTTGAGACGAAAAGTTGCCGCGATTGCCGCACTTACAAGTAAGCTTCAACGTCAGGATCGGTGTAGTATGGGACTTACGATATACTGAGACAGAAAAGAACTGTGAGAGTGATCTTCTGCCGTTTTGGCATTTGTATCTTCCAGAATACCGGGATTGGTGTAATTGTCAAGAAGACATCTATCGCTATACCAAGCCCCCCGGAAATCCACAGATATACCATGTAGTTGAGCTTACGCTCCGTCGGTGTTTGCAGGGGATCCCACGCGGAGGCTGGAGGATCTCTCTGGAATACGATAACGGGAATGGCGGACACCATAAGGCCGCAGACGACAAATGCCATTGTATACATCGAATACTTGAACTTCGGAGTCTTAACAATGCGAACGTACGATACGATAATTGAGAGCTTTGTGAACCCCGCCGCAATGCTGTAGAAGATGTACATGAGATATAGGGCCTGGTTGTGTTAGTGATCACTATGGCAGCTGAATGGTATCTTGAATACACACCTTGACGGCATTTCCAAAGCGGTGTATAATATCTGGGTCGTGGATATCATCGAACCACCAATGTCTACCGAAACCAGCTATTTTGACGGCTAGCGCACATTAGCAAAAAGAATCGGATATTGCTTTGGGAATACTACCATGAATGGTAATCCCACAACAGCACATAGTGCATAAGGTCCCAATAGAAAGTAAGACTATGCAGTGTTAGCACAAATTTTGACGGAACACAAGCACATACGGTCGTCCAACGCCAGTTTCTTGACGATGAGCCATCTGACAAGAATGCGTAAAACTGTGATCCAAATCACACATGACACGAGAGCAATTGCAGTTGCTTGTATCGCGTAGGCGTGATCACGAGTATCACTGTAGTCGGCAGGCCCGAGGTATGCTTCGATTGCGACAATGTCCGCAGGGGGAGATTGATCTGTTGGTGCGACGCGGCTCGAAGTAGTCGAAGTCATATCTCTTAACTTCATCGCCGACCAGTTTATGCCTGTCCTGCGATTAGGAGGAAGGTTGGAGGATAGACCAGCAGGGAGTTGTCGTTGTGTAGCCACAAATTAGCGTTGTACTCAGACCCGTCCGCAATGAGGAATAATCGCAGGCTGGCGGCGGTGAAAGACGATGCTGATAAGACGCATGAAGAATTACTCTCACTGTGAGCTAGTGAAGCGAATCAGAAAGCCCCTGCTTCTGGAGGCAAGTTTTATATTGTTGAAAACGAGAAAAAGGGTCTACGATCGTCTCGTTCCATGACCCGCATGAAAACAAAATTCGATGTGTACCAGTATGGCAGTACGCAGATCCTTGTTCCATGCAAGTGAATCAAGAGATGATGAAACGTGAAATGTGAAATCTTTGGACACTCTATATACCGCGAAGAAGGTACGCTGTGTGAACAAATGGAAGGATATTTCAAGCTGCTCTGATTGAATATTGACGAAGAGGTCACATCTCCAAAAGAAAAGTCATACCGTGTGTATCTATGGGCACGTACTTGGCCATCACAGATCGCGACATGCAACTCCCTATAATGTTGACCAACCCAAATTTTAGTCAAAGATTGGATCATCCTCAGTTGTTTGACGGCTACAATGGTTACATTCGTGTTCGCTATCGCGTGCAGTGAATAGACGTGAGAGACATGCTCTCATGATTGGAAAGAGCTTTATATGTAATAAAAGAGAGCAATGAGGAGTATTGCGAAGGACTACACGTATGCTGCCTAAGGCCACAAAGAGCTAGAAAGCGTGGATTGGTGCATACGCTGCTAGTTTGCATGCGGTATAGCGTCGTGTTCCAAATTTCTAAATTTCTGCCTCTCGAAGCTGTAGAATTTGAACAGCCAGTGCTCACAACGCGACTTCTACAATTTCTCCCTTTTACCGTCCAACTACAAGTATTCCTCGACCAATCTGATATACGCATAGAGGGATCGTATTAACAACCTTCCCCCACAATGTCGAAGGAAAAGTCTAGCTCCTCCAAGAAGGAGCGCAAAGAGAAGGTAGACGACAGCGGTCGCGTAAAGAAAGAGAAGAAAGACAAGAAGGAGAAGAAGGCGAAGAAGGAGAAGCTTGGAGCGGCCGTCACAGACTCACTGATTGAGGAGCTGGAGGCCAAGAAAGCGGCAGAGCCCAAGCTTGTCGTAACGAAGACGCAGAACAATGATGGCAGTGACATGGAAGAATTGGAAGTAAATGAGGATGGTACTTTGATCAATGTTCCCGCAGTAGCGCTCGTGCCATTCGCGAATCCGCTTGCGGACGAGAAACAGACGAAGAAGGTCATGAAGGGTGTGAAGAAGGGTATGTTCAGACTACCTAGTCCGGGTCGCAAGCTCTGCAACACAACTACTCGGCTTTTGATGAAAACTCATATACTAACGAGCTTTCAGCCGCGAAGCACAAGTCGATCCGCCGTGGTGTGAAGGAAGTCGTCAAGTCGCTCCGCAAGACCACCTCATCCGGACCTGCTTCCTCTGCCAATAGTTCGCCAGCCAGCATAGTCGTAATTGCTGCTGACATCTCACCGATGGACGTCATCTCACACATTCCCGTTCTTTGCGAGGACCACAATATTCCGTACATCTATGTCAAATCACGCGCCGAGCTCGGCGCCGCAGGAAGCACAAAAAGACCAACCAGTGTAGTGATGCTCACTGAGAAGAGCACAAGCAAGAAGGGCGGGGATGGCGATGAAAGCGAGTGGAAAGAGACCTATGGTGATCTAGTCAAAGTTCTTCTGAAGGCACAGGCAAGCGTAAAGATATAAGGTCTCGATCACTTTTACATCTACATCTACTTGTTCTACTACAGCCAGTTGAAGATGGCACAAGGAGTTTGGGCGCTTATATGGATGGCATTGTACAAGCCTATGAATGGGTGGGTATTTCAGGTGACATACTGTCCAACAGACTTGAGACCAATAAAAACGTGATTTTATGTACATGCCCTCTGTAATTTCCACTTCATTGCCGCATAAGTTAATCTTCCCGGGTTATAATTATATACAATGGATAATCCTCCAGATTCCAATCCTACAACAACCAAGGACTGAAGTCAAAAGGCGTCTCATACTCCCTCGCAGCAAGCGCAACCTCCTTGAAGCTTTCAAAGATGTTCTCCGTCGTCCCGATTTCGAAGTCATACCCGTAGTGAGGATCATCGTTCGGAATGATTTGCCAATACATCCACGGAATACCTGCCTCTCCAATCTCGCCAGCCCACTTTGTAAGATTCGCCGCTCTGTCCTCATCACTCAACGCAGTACCTTCAGGACAGTTGTTGTTCTCAGTATCGAAGTAGCACACGCCCCATTCCTGAAAGAGGAGCTTCTTGCCAGCGTCTATGGCCTTGTCAACGAATGGGGTCAGCCTATCAGTAGCGAATTCTGACGGGCCGTAGGTGTGGATGGCAATCACGTCAAGAGCCTCGCAGTCGAAGTAGGCGTCTTGCACAGAGGTATCGTCGCAGCATCCACCGCCGGTCATGACCAGTGGGATGCTACCCTCGCCGGTCGAGGCAGGAAGGCCAGACTTGATAGCAGTGGCGATGTCGCAGTGCCAGGAGCTATGTTGCTGGAGAAAATCGGCACCCTATCTTCGTCAGTAACTTCTCTCTCCAGAACATTAACGAAGAAAGAACTCACAAGCCCATTCATTGCCTCATTCTGCGTCTCAAATCCAAATATCATGTCCCCGCTCTCTGCCCATGTCTTCCCCGTGTTCTTGTTTACATGCTGCAACACATGGGCAATCCTTCCCTTGTACATGTCCGCCGCCTCACTACTATTATAAAACCCCTCCCTGCCAAACTTCTCCGTATATACATCACCTGCGTCCAGCGCATTCCAGCTATGTGGCGAGATCTGCAGTTTGATGCCATAATCCTTGGCGTTGACCATGAAGTCGTCGTAGCGCTCAAGTACGGTGTCATCCCAATCGCCGATGTAGTCTACTTCGAGCGAAGGATAAGCCACGTGCTGGGTCCCTTTTTGGTTCGCTTCTTCGCCATCGAGCCAGACGCGGAGGACCTTGACACCGGCTTCGGAGAGGGCGCAGAGGAGGGTGTCTTGTTGGTCCGTATCGAGACCTGCGGCATAGTAAAGGTTTGATCCGACCCAGCTTTGGAATGCTGACGCCGCTTGGGCAGATGCCAGGAGGGCAACAGTGAGTGATGTGAAAGTCTTCATAGCGGCTACTCTGCCGAAGTCGACACTTGATGCAGAACCTCATCGATATGACCCCAAGACGCCATTATATAGCCCTATAAATGGGGTTGGTTTGAAGGTATAGTTCCGCCAACTTCCTATAAGGTCAAGGAAGCTCTTGTCCGTAATTTAGTGGGCTGATGTCACGCAAGACTGTGCCCCTTTGGGGAAGGGAATGAACTACTCGTCCGGGAAGGCCCGGAGATCAGGTCGATCAAGAGAGCCATGTGGGTTTTTCGTAAGTCTATAGAGGTTGTGCTTGTTGTAAAGAGTGACATGTAGCTAATAGTAGATCTGTTACGTGTGACGGACGACATCGAGGGAAGACGTCCATAGGTCCGTCTGAAGTTACAGCAGATCTGAATTGAGTGACGAGTCAGTGATACTTGTGACAAAACGAGCTGTTCGAGATATGTTTCGTTAGTGCTCATTCCGTCTCTTAACGGGACCGACGTCCGAACAAGTTCTTGCAGACTGGAGGATACTATATTGGCGATAGGTCATCGGCTGTAAGTACTGCTTGGCCATGTAAAACGGGCAACATATTTACCGATGAGAGTTGTATATTGCCTTATTCGTTTTAAACACGCACCCATTCTTCTGACGCTTTACGTTTATACTCTGGAAACCACATGCTAGGTGCGAAGGTCATGAAGAGAATACAAGTCTGTAGGCGAGGAAATCTGAGCAGGAGACCGAGTCTTGACGGAGAGAAAGCTACTGAAACAGAAGGCGTGAACATCGTTACTCGTTCCATCGCGGAGAGTCTAAGTCCGTGTCAAGGCCGACTCTCTACCTTAGGGACTAATGACGTCGCTTAGTCTACTACCTTTTTAAGGTACAATGCAGCTTGGTCTATTGTGTAGTTCGAACTACATGACCTATACACTGAAGTCACCCATAAGTATAAACTACGTATCTTCCAAGGCAAATCTATCCTAGAGGAATAGATGTGAGCGCTGGATAAGGACTGACATTGTCGAGGAGAAGCGCGAGATTCCAGAAATAGAATATTGGCAAGGCTACGTATCGCATAAATTTCGATAGGTCCCAGTAGATAGAATGACAACCCCCTCGGGATCAAATGTCTGCTAATCTAAAACACTTAACAATTATTTTGCACTGTACATTTACGATGGCCGTTATGCTATTCGCTTTGTTCCAACGCCACATTCCGTATCTAACCATCGCTGTCGTTGCGGGACTTGAGCAAAGAAAAGAAAATCGTTGGCTAGCTCGTAGCTTCCAAGGTCAACTATGCGCAAGATTAGCAATGAAACTTTCTTGTGAGAGGTAACCATACGGGCGTCGATAGTGCCTCCCACTCTCAATCATTTGAAGCAACTGAAGTGTCCACAGCTAAGACGGAAGGGAGCTCTTCGCACGCCATGTTTGTCAACAACAACGCCACCGCCTGTCGAGATGTTAGTTTTCAGGCTTTGAAGCTGCGATCGTGGCTCAAGGCTTACCGCCGTGTTTGCCGCCCCAGTGTTTAGTCCACATAAGACCCATGATGTTGTATATTTGCTAATTGCTGAAAGCACAGTAAGGTTGAAGGTTTGGGTTTGCTTTGTGATGAAAGGTATAGAGTTGAGGAATGGCGTGAGGTCTGGTGTTGACTTTATAACCAGGCAGTGGGACGTGACCAGGCGCGTAGGAAGTGACGACGGCCAAGGGATACCAAGACCCGTAAACAGGGAAGTTGTAGCGCCACGTGTGGCTGTGTGCATTTACTGGCCGTCGACGGTTGCTCTTTATTCACGCCACAAGATGTGATCACTTCGTCTGCTTGTTTGATAGGATACTTAAGTCATTCTTGCGTTCGCCAACAGGACGTTGCTCTTGAATTGTCCTCGCAGGTCTTGGCTTGGCGGTTGATGAAGTATCTTGGTCTTCTAAAGGCTGGACGACTTTCACCATACATAATAACCTATTGTATACTTTCATGTTACATCGTGTGTTCATTTAAAGCATGTTTGTTATGAATTAATATGTACATGATGTGCTATGGTGGATTCTGCACGTATTGGTGTTGGGGTTATGGATGCGTCCGTTCTCTAAAGGCCGGTACAAATAGAGCGGACGCTTCATATAATACAGATGGTTCAAAGGACATGGTCATGATATGGAGGGATTTGATTTTTGGTGACACGAAGGACCTCTAATGTTCCTAACGCCCGGGAAGGCTTCCTGACTGTGCCATGATCGCATTCTGCTCCTGGAACCGGGCACCGAGTCTCTCTTGGCTCTTCAATTGCTTGTCTACACAGCGCATGACGCAACTCTCTTCTCTCGATCCTAGGCTTTTGCTAGTGAAGTCGTTCACACAATCGTCGAAGCAACGCTGTACCATGTTGGAGTACATCTGAGGGGGATGGTTTAGCTTGAATCTTTGAAAAACGCTACGTAGCGGAAAGATGGTAATAGTGAAGGATACATACGTTCATGAACTCCTTCATTTGCTTCTTCTCCATACGGGTGGCTAGCTCAATCTGTTCGTTCTTGTTGAGGCTGTTGCCGTTAGCAATTGTCGAGAAGAGTGTTCATACAGTACTCACCCGTCCATGATGATACTATAAGATCAAGCGTGGTCTTCGGGTGGTAATGTAGTGAGAACCACGATGATGATGATTGCGTGCTGAGTATCTGACGCTCTTAGTAGATGAACACTGCGTGTCACGGCGATCGTAGAAGTTACATGCTCGGGAAGCTACGAAGTTTTGGGTGGCTGTCTTTCCTGGTCCAAGCTCCAAAACCAAGCATTCCTGGCTTAGGCTGGCAGGCAAGTCAATATTCTTTTAATACTGCTACTTGTGTGTATACGGATCCGCAGAAGCGCAGTCTTTGACTTCGTCGTGTCACCCAGAGTTACTGAGGTCCCCAAAAGACATGAAAGCTCTGAGTGGACTGCTTGCCCTCTAGAATGGATGCTGTTGTTGCAGTGGTCATAGCCAGCGACAGTAGCTACAGTCAATGTAAAGATTATGGCAAGAGTATAGACATAATTCACTTGTGTGACCTATGTGTTTAAAGCAATCTGAAGTTCCACTACCTAATGGCTTTGCAGTGTCCCTGGAACAGTTGAGAAAGCAGACGGTTGCTATCCTACCAGCCTCGAAATTTGGACGCGCTTGGAGCGGTTCCCGCCATCAGCCACATGTACAGCTCGATCGAACAATACAAGCGGCAGCCAAAATGGTCAAGACTTATGGCAGTGAGATTCCATTGCGCGCCTGAAAAACGTTGTGAATCCCCGAATATTGATCCTTTGCGTTTGACATTGTTGCATATTTTTGGCCCACTGGAAACGGGCGGTTACGTAGGTTGGTTCTAACGGCTTGGCAAAGCCGGCTGCTACCGCTCCACTCCATCTCTGCCTATCCACCTCTGTCGTTTGAAGCACTCCACCTCCACAACACCCCCGGTCTTAATACCACTCAACACTTGCCTGCCCTTGTGGAGGTCGCAACACCTTCTTACAACATTCTGTATTACTTCTGAGCCTCTCTGCACAAGTCAGGACACTTCTTGCGTCGCTACAGCCTCAGCCCCCATAGTCGCGTTAGCGACACACATTGATCCTTCGACCGCATCCGTACCGCATCTGCTAGCTATCTCATCGTTGCTCTTTGTCAGTTCGTCCAAGATTCGCTCAGTCAGATCTCCTTACTTCCTACACTGCACAAGCTCAGCTTGCCCGCAACACTTGATCTCGTCACGACCCACAGCCTTGCCCGCGACCCGTACTTCGTGTCATTTCGTACCTGTTAGATCTTACCAGGTATTTGGCTTCGGGAATCTGAAAGGAAGAGCTGGATTAAAGAAGAGCCACAGAAGGCCATGCTGTCAGCGCAGCGTGGGAAGAATGGCGAGCCGCAACCCGCCCCGGTTGCGGTGTCCCATGAGGATGCAGCCAGCAAGCGAGATCTCACCTCATGGTGGAGGCAGTTCAAGCGTGGTACGGCGAAAC
The DNA here is from genome assembly GCF_010093815.1 of Pseudovirgaria hyperparasitica. Classification (NCBI taxonomy): domain Eukaryota; kingdom Fungi; phylum Ascomycota; class Dothideomycetes; order Acrospermales; family Acrospermaceae; genus Pseudovirgaria; species Pseudovirgaria hyperparasitica. Next base: position 517,464 of record NW_022985549.1, read on the forward strand.
GTGAAGAAGAAAAAGGTATCGTTGCACTTCCAACGTCTGTCGTCTTGTCAGCGACTGGTGACTTCGAGAGTCTGCATGACTCACTCACCTGCCGTCACTGGCGCATCTCCGCTTCTGTGGAAGTCCTTCATTCCTTGAGTCCGCTAACCCTCGCTATCAGCCGAACCGCTCAACACGATCTTTGGCGTACCTCTCTTGACCAGCGTTCGCTATGCCAATGTCGCCATTTCACTGTATGATCAGGATGGAAAGAGCTACATATATGGCTATGTGCCGATAATCGTCGCCAAGTGTGGCGTTTTCCTGAAGGAGAAAGGTACGTACATCCAAACTATTAGATAGAGCTGGCCTAAATCAATCTAGCGACCGAAATAGAGGGTATCTTCAGATTAAGTGGATCTGAGAAGCGCATCAAAGAACTCAGAGCTGTATTCGACTCTCAAGAGACCCGTTTTGGTAAAGGTCTTGACTGGTCCGGATTCACCGTTCACGATGCGGCCAACATATTGCGTCGCTACTTCAATACCCTCCCTGAACCAATCATACCTCTTCAGTATTACGAGCAATTCCGCAATCCCATTCGGGGACATCAGGCACAGGCTGTCGGCGAGATTGATGGACAGGGTCCGATCGTTGGTGACTTCGATCCGGATGCTGCTATCAAGAGACTCAAAAACCTGGTGACTGAAATTCCTCCACTCAATCGGCAATTGCTACTTTACATTTTGGATCTCCTCGCTGTCTTCGCTGCAAAGTCTGACGTCAATAAAATGACTACAGCCAATCTTGCCGCTATTTTCCAACCTGGCATCCTGTCTCATCCTAACCATGCGATGGCACCCCCGGAATATCGTTTGAGTCAGGATGTCTTGATATTTCTCATCAATAACCAAGATCATTTCTTGATCGGTATGCAAGGAACTGCAGCAGATGAGAAGACAGTTCAAGATGTTCAAAACGGGCCACCCAAACAAGCATCAACCCCGCCTCGCAAATCGGGTGTGAGCCGCTCAGCATCAAACGCCAGCGCAGGTGCAGAAAGCCTGCGCAAATTTGGTGGTATCCGACGAAACGTGTCGGTATCATCCAGAAATTCCAGAGGCTCTGTTGTTGCGCCGCAAAGCCCTGCTACACCGTCCCATGCCACAAGCCCAACAATTGGCGTTCATCGAAGCAACACCGTACCTTCCAAGAAGTCTCCAGCTGTCGGTATTGCACGATTTGCGAGACCAGGAGAAAAGCGCTCTGAACCTCCCACACCTACCTCAACAGGCACGTCGAGCACAGCCCAGGCAGTGAGTTTATTGTCTACTGAACCATCTAAGTCACCCGCTCCGGCCCAGGTTCCTGTTCTCGCTCATGTTGATGTGCCTGCAACTGCCGCCGTACCCTTAGCAACTTCCGAGGTCGCGGCCCCGCCAATTGAAGATACTACACCGCGCGCCGAACAGCCACAAGTCAACCCAATTGAGTCCGTACAGCTAAGTGAAAATGAGAAAATTACCCAGAAGACAGCTGCACCCACCGTGGAATCGTCTGGTTGTGTCACATCGGAGCAGATACCTGCAACGATTCGCGAAGAAGAGTCAGCCGGAGGCACTACACCAACTGCTCCAGCATCTGGCTCCTCAAGAACCTTGACTCAGATGTTCTCTCGCAACTTGGCATACGAGCAGTCGGAGAAGGGTAAAGATATTCGCAGACCAAATAAACTCCAGAAGAAACGTGGACCGAGCAGCGCGAATCTCAGTGCGCACAGCTCAACTCAATCTCTCACTGGCGTCATATCGAACGACACACCGCTTTCACCTGTCCTTCTCGGATCATCTACCACACTTCAAGGTTCGACCAAGGAGGCATTTCCTACCAGTATGATTGACTCAAATCAAGCCCCAGGAGTGACACTGATGCGACCAGCGTTGTCTCCATCTCCATCTCACCGATCATATTCGACTAGCAACGATCTTTCGGAGGCTGAACATGGCGACGAGACCCCTGGAGCGGGTACCGCTGTCGAGCCAGATAAGAAGCATCGTTGGCGTCTGTCTAACCACCAGAATAAGCACGAGTCTAAGCCAGGTGATCTTGGTTCTAATGCAGGCGCCCAACAGAGCATGAGTTCTTTCACTAGCAGCGCAGGCGGTCGTGGACGTAAGAGTTTCGAACCAATCACACAATGGGGATCAGAATCGTCGGCCTCGACCGGTCAGCGCGGCCTCGATGCTGAGATTGGATCGCCGCCCAAGGAACACCGCGGTTTAGGTGGATGGCTCAAAGCCAAGCTAGGTGACAAGAAAGATCGAGCAAAGAGTCCACCTGAATCTCAGGGACAAAGACAGCAGCTTCAGGGAACCGACGCTCCGAGTCGCGGCAAATCAATGGAGGTTGCGAGAAGAGACTCGGACCAGACGGTAGAGACAATTACCAGGCCGCCAACCGCTGAGAAAGCTGGTGCTACCGCAGCGGCAGTAGCAGCCGCGCAGACGTATCCGAGTGCCATGCAGGCGAGTAACAAGATGCCAGCAGGACCTGTATCGGCCACCACGCAGAGTGTCGACTCGGCCGCAGCAAAACCAACTACTACCCAAGACACTTTTCCCAAGGTCGAAGGCTAACAATACGGTGCACATGTGAAGCAGTGCAGGACCAATTTGGGAGTGCATAGGACGATTTCATTTGCAATTGTATTGATGGGAATTGAATATGGCATGTTGATTCTTTGGGCTATGCTGAGGAGATTGTTGTGGATACCCCCGGACTGGACTGTCTCACTGACATGTATTGGAGGATGAGAAGAAAAGTGAATTAGAGGAGTCCTATTAGGTGGTGGTGATTCAGCAGATACGGTCAGGGTCAGCACTGGTCTAAACAGTGATAATGGTAGTATTGCAGTCACAGAGGTTGACGCTAATGGCGATAGTAGCGTTTGTTCCCGAAGTAGGTAATATGCAAATACAAAATTTTCCCCATGGTTCCTCGGAAAGTGCAGATATATCACGTGATATAGAGTGTCAGGGATCATGGTCAGACAACTTCTCGGAACACTCGCCACAGGAGGATCGACAAATACCCTGACGGGTTGAGCAGAACGAAACATGGATGCTACCTGGTGCTGCTTCTCCGCCCTCCGGCCCCATGGAGGTCGCTCCTAACCACTGAGATCCTCGCTTTACATACATACCAACGTACCGTTTGGGTATTATTAGTAAAAGAAAGATTATTGGCACCATACAGCACTCATGTCGGAACAAAGGTGCAGAAACAATAGGTTCTAATGATATATCTCGTAACAGGAGGAACCAATAAACTATCTCATAACCAGGCAGCGCCGGTGACTCAATCGCCGAATACCGATTAATATCGGGGTTTTGTTGACCACCTCTGGCCCTCGGTCGTATTATTGCTTGGGCTGGCGGGCAGTCTGAAACACCTGGAAGCGGTTTTTCCTCTATACGGTGGTGACGCAGGCAGCTGAGGGACAAAAAATGTGCTGTTGGGGGCCTACTATGTCTAAACGAATCTAATAGGCTTTCGGAATGCATGGTCTAATTCTGGGCGCAGATACGGGGACTGAGACTGGGACAAGGTAAATATTAGTAACTATCCATGGATGGGTGTGTTTGTACTATGTATGCAGGCTGTGGGGCTGTGGGCCATCCATTCGATTGTCGATGACGATGAACGGCTCGATTGATGGTTGGGGTGTTGTTGATGGTGGTGGTCTTTGCGGTGGTGGACAAGGCTGACCGCTGGCTGTCGTGTCGTTTTGGTCGGGTACGCATCTTGCACAGCAGCGTACTACTTGGAGCACTGGAGGAAGAGAAGTATGAAGGAGCTGTGAATCATTTCACGGGAACAAACGATGTTTTATGTCCTTTAAAGTGCAGTGAGTGGAAAGGCAGCATCCAGGATATCGTGATGGGTGTGGGATTGGTATTGGGAAGCGAACGGCTACTACGGCTGTCTGACGCGGCCAATGCTAGTCCGCAGTTCTGCAGTATTAGTCTCTCAGCCTGCCAAGCGTGATAAGGGTATTCATCTGCTGTGAGTCTGGCTTTGTTTTCTTTGTTGTTGGGTGTGTGGAACAGCGGTGGAGGAGGTATAAAGGAACGTGGACTGCCTCAGCTTCATGATGCAGTGATACTTGTTGATTCTCGTGTTCTCTGGCTCGTCTGCATCCATACGAACATCCCTCCATCCACCCCTTCATTGTCCATCATACCCTTACAGTATTGGGCCCGGCAGCGCGGCAAAGAACGAGATAGAGTGAGAGAGGGATAAAGACCGACGCCAATAGCCCAAGCCCAAGCTTTGCAGCGTGTTTTCAATGTTTGGCGGCTTCGGGCCAGCCACCTCAGCGTCCAAGTTCCCGCTAGCGAACTAAGACGACTAAAACCAGGTAGTTAGCAACCTTTAGTGCGTTAATCCCGGTCTCTCACCACCAAAAACTACAGCCTGAGCCTCACAAGTCTTCTTCATCTTCCGCCGCCTCCTCCTCTTCCTCTTTTTCTCAGAAACCAATTTCCTTGTGCGTTTGTTGTCTTGGGTTTGTACGTCTCTGCAATAATATCTCTATCTCGCCATAAAGAACCTGGATTGTCCTCTCGTCATCTCAAATCCGGTGCTTTGAAAGCTATTCGACAATCCTGGGACCAATCAACCCCACCACATCCCAGTCCTCCGGATCCCTCTGTGGACTCTCAATATCCAGTCGCCCGCCAACATGTTTACTCTCTCCAGTGTTTGCAATGTTGCATTATTGTCTCTACCTTTAATTTCGTGCGTCCTATCGCACCCGACTGCAGAGACTACTGAAGGTGTGGCCTCAATACTGACCAGTGTTGATGCCACAAAGCAAGCTTTCCAAGACTTGTTGAACGATCTGCCAGAAGAAAGTCTGCTTGCTGCAGTTCAGAACCGTTTCTATCCCAAATTCAAGGATGGCAGCTTCGAGCTCAGCCGTGAGGCCATGGAGAGTGTTCATCACGAGAACCCGCCTCTCGCTACTCAGGTCATGTCAGCAGCCTTGAGATTGGAATTGGTCAAGAGACAAGGCGGTGGAAACCAGACTGCTACGAGTGACACCGCCTCCGTCGCAACTTCAGCTCCCGAGGACACTCCATCCGTTGCCGATACTCCTACACCCACTCCCACGCCTACACCCACAAGCGAGCGAAACACACCCTCAGCTACTCCCACTGCCGAAACCAGCGAGATGCGGACTTCTCCAAGCAGTGAGGCTCCACCACCAACCTCAGCACAATCATCTGCAGCTCCAACGTCGGATCCTACCATTATTGTGCCCGTCACTCGCACCAACTCCGCTGGCAACACCTTCATAAGCTCCATACTCCAGCCGGGCGGTGTAGTCACCACGACCAACTCTCAAGGCTCACAAGTCGTTATGACTACTCCCAGACCAACCACTCCTCGCGCCGTCACCATGACCGACGAGCAAGGCTCTACTTTCGTGACAACAATCACCCCTTCTGGACGTCTCATCACCTCTCTTGTCACTCTCACCCAAGCCAACGCTCAAGGAACGGTCGAAGTTATCACCAGCATCGAGATTATCGAAGCTACTGATGCCAGTCCGGAGCCCACTGGCTCTGAAGTGAGTGAGCCTGAGCCTTCCGCGAGTCTACAATCAGAAGGCGGAGGATACGCCTGGGTCGCCAACCCAACCGCCCTGGCAGCAGGGGTCGTAGGTGTCGCCGCGCTCATGCTATAAACCACGCCGCACACCACGCCACGCTTGTGGATTCTTGTACAAATTTACTTAAAAAGCTACTCAGCTGTCTGAAGAACAGACATGGCCTGCAGAAAGGTTTAGCATTGCATACAGATCGCTTAGCGTCACGACTCTCCTTTTTGTCTCCATGACACGACTTTCCTTTTTGGTCTGCATGACACGTCTCTCCTTTAACGTACATCAAGCGAAGCATTGCATCGTACTGGCGTTCTGTATTGGTTGGTCTTATTTGATACTTACTCACGAGTTGTGCAACGGGATTAATGTCGAATTGCACCATAGACACATGTATGCTGGCGGAGCTGGAGGTGTGGTGATGAATAACAGAGAGGAGAGTAAGTAGGGGATGAACAAGTACAGTCTCTTCCAACGTGTCTTTCACCGAAATGTCTTGGTCATCACACAAGAGAATCTGGCCAACAGGCAGGCAGATAGGCACGGTCATCAGTGAAACTTCTCCAACCTGGCAGATGTGCCTCATTGTCACTCCAACAAGAGGCGCGTTGCGGGTTAGCATGTATGAGCATTGTTCCACGAGTCTTGGCATTCACTGTCCCTTCCAATTTTCTCCCACGGTCACACGTCACAGCCCTCCGGTGCTTTTGCTCGTCGCCGTGACTGCTCTATCTGGACGAAAAAGTCACCTTTCCAGTCATTGTCATAAATGTCTAAATGTTCACTTGTTTCAAACATTGTTCCTCGTGGCTGTACTCACCTCTGACACCAATCTTCCACCGAGCTCCTTGTTCACTTACCTAATCATAATGCTTCGCCGTTCAAGTGCCAGTGTCGCTTCGCAGCGGATGTCCGATCTCAGAGCTACCGCAAATTACAATACTTCGCGAGACCATCGTATCCCGACCTCGGTCAACACGGTCTCGATCTCTTCTCCTTTGGCGACCATTCAAGACGTCACTGAAGACTGGTCTTACTTCGAAAATTCTTACGTTTTAACGCAACCATACCTTTCGCGAATGTCTGAAGACGGTACAGCGTCAGATGGCTCTTGTGATGTTCACTCGTTGTACGGCCGCGGATGGAACACATCGGACTACGATACGTCTGACAATCAGTCCGACAATCATTGGGAAGAGGCTCCCAGTTCTACCTCAAACTATAGCTCTGGTGGTAGTCATGACGATGAAAGATCACTGATCGACATGGATGCCATGTCTTTCGACAACGACGCAACAATCATCGCTCTACCATCGCCCATAGATGATGTGACCCAGACGGCGAGCGCATTCGAGCCTCTCACACCATCGAGGCCTGGGCACCAGCAAGTTGGTTTATTCGATATTGCCCTGCAAGAACGAGAAATCTATTCGCAACATGCAACAATAAATACCCTCGAAACATCTCTCACTCGTGATCTGCAGCTACTCCACGACAGCTACTCACTCATCGAAATGCAATCCAACCTCATGACCCCAATTCATGGACCCATCTCACGCCTGCGCTTCGCCGAAGAGAACCTCCCTCCCTACGATGCTGCTGCCGTCACTGCAAAGCTCGACGAGCTCCATCGTCTCGCAGCAGTCATCCGTGAAGGTGGTTCGCAGTACGATGAGCTACGCGATCTACTTTCGAGCGGGACGTGGAGTGAAGAGCAAGGCTTGCGCTATTGGGACCGCACGCACAAAACAATCTCGTGCAACAAAGAACGCAGCGATGCCGATTTTCTCATCTGGACGATCCCGTTCCAGATCCCTATACCCCCTCCTCTGTTAGGAAACATCAACTTGACCAAGCGTCGCGGTCGACGTCATCGCGAATCAATGGCTGCGGCTAGTGCGGCAATCACTGCCGAATCAAATGTCTCAGAAGCACACCGCAATGCAAATCACGCAGCAAAGCAATGGCGTGGACATATCGGTATCAGAAGAGACCATCTCGAGATGCACATACGCGTGTTCGGCTTGAAGGAGCTGCCGGAGCTGCCGACGGAGGTCATGAAGGGCATTGGCGAGGAAGACGCGGCTAGCATCATGGCTTCGTTGCCGTACACACCGCGAGAAAGCTTTGCGGACGAGAGTGACCTCCGCAGTATGAGAAGTGTGAGCACGAGAGGTGACATGGCGAGTGAGGCCAATGGCGTGGAACTGGGAATTAGGGATAGCATGTTGCCGGTGCAGATGAGAGGCATGGTCAAGAGCCAGTCGAGGAAGGCAATGCAAGTGTTGGGCATCAAGCCTACCGATAATATGTGAGGTCATTCTCTGCTGGAGATATTGATGAAGAGGGGTCCTGTGTAAGCGAGTTTACGATGAAGAGGCATCTTCTTCGCACAACAACATTGTTTTTATATCAGCGTCTGACAATGGACCGTCCCTAGGCTGGAATTTCAATGAAGAAACAATGAGAACAACCTGCAAGATATCCCACACTCTCGACTTGCGGGAGCCGTGTATGATATCGTCCCTGCCTTGAATCCATCATCACCAACATGCCAAGAACAAGAAGACGCACAACATCCATGACCGTTCCAGCGTGGGCAGCAGCGTGTATATCAAATCATATAAACCCAATGAGTCGCCATATAGAAGCTCCCGGTCCACAAAAGCATGTATGTAATATATATACCCTTACCAATTCTCTCAAAAACAACAATTCCTGGCCTCCTATTCACAAACCCCCCCCCTTACACCCCCCTCCAAACAACCTCACACAAAACCTCTAACCGCAACCCCGTCAACCCATCCAGATCTCCCGGCGCCAGATCAGTCAGCAACCGCACCTCCCACGTCGTAATCGGGGTGTGCTTTGTGTAGTCACGCTCGAGGCCGTAGTCGCCGTCGCAGAGGATGTTGTGTGGGTGTGTGCTGGTGCCGGGGGTGTATTCGAAGAGGAGGATACGGGGGTCGCCGATGAAGGTTTTGGGCTGCTTGGGGGCGATGTAGTCGAGGTCGGAGAAGCGGCCTGTGGTGCGCAGTTCGATGCGGAGCGGCGTTGGAGCTGGTGCGGGTGTTGGTGGGGAGATGCCGTCGAGGAAGCAGCTTTGTGTTGTGTGGTTAGACTTGCAAGTATTACATGCAGGAAAACTTTAAAAAAAAAAAAAAAAAACTTACCGAGCGCGCGAGAGGCGGATTCTGCCAAACCCGGCCCACACGGGGAGGGCGTGGGAGACAGGGAATAGGATAGGTTCATGGGAGAGGAGGGCCCTCGCGAGATCGACGGGCGAGTCGTGGCCGCAGAGGGAGGAGAGGGTGAAGGAGCGTTCTTGCACGAGGACGCGCGAGCCGAAGGATGCGATTGCGCCTTGGAGTTTGGCGATGTCGTCGAGGGAGGCGGCGATGGGTTTTACGGGGGAGAGGGTGATTATGGGATCTGAGTGGTGGTGAGCAGGGGGCGTTTAGGAAGAGTGATTGGTATGGTTGAGAGGTGTTTGAGGGGTGGCTTACCTGTTGAGAGGGCGTGGTATTTGTAGGCGGTGACGTAGGTGTAGAAGTCTATGTAGACCATGGAGCGGATGGCGAGGAGGCGGTCGAACATGGCGCGTCGTAGCAGGTCGACGACGCGTGCGTCTGTTGCGACGAGTTGTGTTGTGGCGTGGAGACGGGTTTTGTCTCGGGCTGGCATTTGCTGCTGTACGATGACGGTGGCCAGCTCGTCGCCTTTCTGGACGAGGTTTGCTTGTGTTTGGATGAAAGTCTCGCCGTCGATGACGAGTGTCTTCAGGGCGTGGAAGTATTCGTCTTTGCCCCCTATCTCGTACGCGGCCATTTCATGCTCCATCTCACGTACTGCGCCGTCGAAGCGCCTCCAGTCTGCTGTGGAGTTGAATGAATCGGATATCTCACTGGGCGGCTTCAGACCTTTTGCGTCCGAAGCGGTGTCTTCGACGGCCTTTAAGGTGCTGATGACGTCCTGAATGGTCTCTGCTGCTTCTTGTAGCTTTTCCACCACTGTCTCGATCTTCTCGTAGATTTCCTTCAGTTTTTCGTACACGGATTTGACTTTCTCGACTAGGCGAGCGATTCTGCCGCCCACTTCGGCGACTTCACCGGCTGCCACGGCGACCTCAGGGGCGCCAGCACCATCAGTGAGGACAGTAACACCAATAGCGATGCCAACTTCGACGAACGCGGTGAGAAGCTCCTTGATGGCCTCTCTAGTCTCCTCGTCTTGCCACTCTGCGATTCCATCATTGAAATCCTTGCTCAGATCCTCCAGGTCATCTTGACGTGATTTTAGGATCTCCTTCGCTTTGTTGTTAGCGCTCACGGCGTTTGCATAGTCTCGCTCGCGAATATCCCTGAGAAACTTGTATGTCTCCATGGCGTTATCACTCTTTGCGAGCATGTTCATAGCTGTGAGTCTTTGAATACTGAGGTCGCGTGCCTCGCTGTTGAAATCGTCAAACGCTTGCTCAAAAGCCTGTGCTGCCACAAGTCGTGATTTCAATATCTGCTTGCTGGCGTGTATGTTGACCGATGGAACTGCGAGGACGTCGGCGTCGATCACTAAGAAACATCAGCCAAGTATATAATCGCTTCGAGTCGCATCATGGGACTTACTGAGATTTCTTAGTAGTGTGCTGGCTTGACAATTCAAATATAGGCTATTTTGCGTCGCCGTTGCAGTAATGACATAATCAAGAAGCTCGATTGCAAGTTTCTTGTTGACAGTTGAGTTGGCTTGGGCTACCAACAACTGGAATCGAAGCAAGCGAGGCAGGTCACTGCGGAGCTATCAGTGATGGACAAGTCTGGAGTCGTGGCAGATACTAACTCATTCAGAAAGCCCTTGTCAACAAGTCTTCCCTCATCGTTAATCAGGTTGAGATAGTCAAGATTGTTCATCGCGTTCTTTGGTGCCTTATAATGAGTTTCCTTGATGGTTCCAGCGTCGAATAGGTATGAGACACCAAAATGGCCCTTTTCGACGATGGCATCAACGACTTCAGTGCCCGAGCCCCCCAGAGCGAAGTATATACAGAATTCTCGTGGCATCCGTGGAGTCCAGAATACAATCTCACACCCATCGATCATCCGTGCTTCAATCCAGGGACCGTCCATCGGTTTCAATGGGACAAGCTTTCGAGCAAAAATCTCGAGCACCAGGGGGTGCTCGCCCTTTTCATCTTTCTCTGGTAGAATCTGCGTATTTGGTCTGACAACAAGTGTATCGCAATAAAGGTTTATGAACATTGCCACAAACCCTTCTTTAGCTGCCCCCGCCCGAGCATCGCGTATGGCGTCGCCAAGATCAAGGCTCGGAGCACGAAGCCATATCTTGAGACTATTAGAATTTATGATCGAGATGGGGATAGCGAAATCATACTGTGTCAGAGTCTTTATCAAACTGCTCAGAGCTGAGCAATTCGCGGGCTAGTGTTTTCTCGCTTGATGTAAGAGCACTGATGGTAAAGTCTGTGGCTTTTTGGATCTCCATACTACGTGTGTATACCAGGTTGGATAGAGACCGACGACAGTATGATCGAAAATGGGGATACAGGGACCTTATGTGCCATGGAAATGGTTGGATGCAGAGTGCATCAGGACTTTATATGCACCCAACGGAGCATTTTACCAGAGAATCTGAGGACAGAACGTAAGGCCTACGCGATAGGCTTTCAAGCTAGATCATGGTACTGCCAGCGCATGTAAAGTCCAGAATGCACCTACGCGCATGCCATGTTGAGCTATTGCATCCTGCATTCGCTCGGCGGTCACTTCAGACTGCTGTCAGGGGCAGGTAAACAAAAACAAAGTCTGGATGCCATTAGCACCGACAGTAGAGTCAGCCCACAGCATTCATGGGTGCATTGATTGTGGTTGCAATCTTTCGCCCTGGCTCTGGCTCAGACATGATGTTTATGTTGAGGAAGAACAAAGAAAATCTTGTTGATCGATAGATCTAGCCTCGCTCTACTACCTGATGCGGCCTAGCGCATTCTTTCCTTAGGTCCAGAATCCCTGACACATCTTTGCCAAGTCGCTTCTTCCATTCACCGTCAATGCGAGATCCTTCAACATCAAGGACAGGTACTCATGCACGGTACGCTCGGATCATTTGACCTTCGGTGAATATGTGTTGGCTATTGCGGTCAAAGACTCTCGACCCAGCCGTAGCGCTTTTCTCGACTGGGGATGTTCGATCCTTTACATGCAAGTCAAAGTAGGGCCAAAATGTCCATCAGCGGCTCTGATCGACGGGCCAGATGCGAGACGTTCTGCATATATAATAAGTTAGCTACCTACGAAGCCTTCAAGTACATTACTATCGAACAGAGAGTGTCGATATTGTGTTCTTTTCTTGCTCAGATTCTCTGTCATGCCCAGCATGGATGATGTACTCCCTGGAGGCAAGATCGAGAACGAAGACTTCGTGCTCGATGACCAATTGTTTGCCAACTTGCAGCTTTATCTCAACGGTGCCTTGCATTTGCCCAGTTCCCACGACGATTTCGAGACCAAATACCCAAAATGGATATTTGAGCGGTACGGTAGCAAAGATGACGGACTGTATTATGTACACTCTACGGACATGGCATTGTGTCAGGTGTTGACAGCTGACATGTATTACTAGGCCTTTCGATACGACCTGGTGGAATTCAACAAGCACTGCTCTGACTTTGCGCTAAATACACTCCATCCTATGGTTGATATTGGTATGCTTTGAGTTGCACATGAAAACTTTCAAGATGCAGACGACTGACACGGAACAAAGCGAGTGATATTCATAATCTTGCCGAGTCTGCGGGTGAGCGATCACAGAAACTGAACGAACAGCTGCAAATATGTTTTGCCGAAGACGCCCAATTCGAGAACCCAGCTATCTTGGCGGCTGCTGAAGAGGCTCAATCGATTGCTGGAAAGCTTTGCGAAGAAGCTAGGGCTCATCAAAAGACATGCGAGTTGGTCACCGCGAAGCTCACGACTGTTAGTCAACCATGATTATGTCTTCATGTTGATCACACTCTTACTGAGATACAGTTGAAAGCCCAGACTGTAGACACTGACCAGGGCAAGCTCTCCGAGATCAACAGGCGTGCGAATGCTGCCCTTCCCCAAACCGACACTCTGAACCAGGAGCTCCGTGAGGCAATGAGCAACGCCAGGGCTTCTCTGAACGATCTGGCCGGTAAGCAGAACCACGCAAGAGATAGAGTGAGAGAGCTCGAGGCAGATGAGAAATGTGAGTAATTGGAATTGGCACGTTCGCAAGGGATGCTGCTAATATGCGTATAGCTGGAGCTAACTGGGTCAACTATCTCCCCTGGGTCGCTATGGGACTGGCCGTCTGTCCTCCTCTCACGGCAGATGACTTCCGCCAGGCTCTCAACGAAGCCACGAAGCAGTATGATGCTATTGCGCAAGAGGCAAGTGATAAGAGGACTCGAATCGTGCGCTTTCGCGGTAAGTCGGCGGTTCCCATTCACAAAGGACGATTGCTGACATGGTAAATAAGATGAATTCGGTGGTTTGCAAAGAGCCTGCACTGAACTAGGCGCTGTTATCAAGCCAGCAGTCGACGCTCTAACGCATCTGATAGGTCGGTCTACCATCCATATACAGAATGCCAGCCACTGACAACTCTCATAGAAGCCTTCGAATTCCTCAAAACAAATCTAGAAGACATCGCCACCAAGCTCGAACAACTAAAAGGCTACATCGCCAAATCAGACACCACCCGACGCAAAACAGCATTCGCCAGACTCGACAGCGCACTCCACACATGCACCCAAATCAACCACCTAGCAACCCATCTCCAACCCCAAACTCTCCTCCTGCAAAACACCACAACCAAACCCCCCTCCCCGGAACCCACCCCAACAACCCTCACCATCCTCAGCGCCACCTACGGCGGCGCCGAAACCACCTCCCTCGCCCAAACCCTCTTCAACAACGGCGCACACCTCTCCATCCCCAGCGTCGACCCCGGCTTCCCCGAGCCCTGGCACGGCGTCATGAAGTCCATCTCCGTGCTCCACGCCTTCGGCTCCGAACGTCGCATCTTCGCCTGCGGCGACAAATCCGGCACGCACCACCTCCAAGCCGGGCCCATCAGTCTCTCACAGAACAACAGCAGCAAGAGCGTCTGTGAGGTCGTCCGACCGCTGCCCCGGCCTGACTGGGCCGCGGATGCGAAAGTGCGGGTTTTGGCGATTGTTTGGGGCACGGGGGAGTGTCGGAGCCAGAGCGCGTATGATTATGTGTATGGGCGGTTGGTGTCGCGGGCGGGTCCGATAGAGTGGTGTAATGAGTTGTTTGGTCCGGATACTTGGCCTGGGAATCTCAAGTCTGGAGCGATTTATTATACCTCTGATGATGAGTGTGGTGCCGTAGTGAAGCAGATATGTGGGCGAGAAGGAGAATCTTCGTACTGGAACTGAGCGTCATGTTTTTGAGAGCAGCAGTCTCTAATGGCGGATCGAGGTACGTGGCGTCCGGAGGAGTCAGGGGCGTTTCGGCGGGTTGAGTATGGCTATGACAGGCATAATCAGCGCTCACGAATAGACAGAGCTGCTTCTTTCTAGGCGCATGTTTGGTCTATTGGCATTCCTCGCATGTGTGGCGAGGCAAGACTAGATACATTCGCAACAACAAGAAATCTAAAGCATATCCGGCTCATCTAAAGTATGTATGCGCATCAACACCAGTAGCTCAATCCTCACGTACCACAACCTCAGGCCACTCCTTACTCGCACCTTTCTCCCACAGCCCATACCCCTCACCTCCCAAACAGCCCTTCCAAAAATCCACCATCCACGCATCCATCACCCGCAACATCCTTCCCCCAGCAATCGGTCCAACCGAATCCACAAGCTTCCCCAACTCCGCACTCACTTCCCCCCCTCCCTGATCTCTCCACGCCTGCGCCTCAAACCCCAGGTCCGAAAACCCATAATGCAGACTACCCGTCACACTCACCTCGCCCTTCCACGCCGTACTCGCCGCCCTCAACGACGCCCACGAGGGCTCCACATTCGCCTTACGATCCTCCGCGCCCAGAATCGCAAACGGCCGATCCAGACCCGCGTCAACGACAGGCCCGACCAAAACGCCATCCAGATCGACACCACACCCAATACGCGCATCAAGGTGCATAGTCCACGCCGCAGTCGCGCCACCCGCCGAATGCCCAAATAGCGCCACTTTAGCCGGCTTCAACACGCGGTCGCCCACGCCGGGAATCTGTGCTGCGACACTGGCGTTGCCCAAGATCTGGTCGAGCACGAAGCGCACGTCGTCGGCGCGCAAGGAGACGTACTCCGGACTCTTCCAGTTCACGCTCTTGGCCTGCGTGTTGGAGACGCTGCGGCCGTCGGGGTAGTCAATGAAGTCGGTGTCGAAGGGGTGGTCGAGGGCGAGGACGATGTAGCTGGAGGAGGCGATGGACGAGAGGATGGAGGTGTACATTGAGCGGGAGAGGCCGTAGCCGGGGGAGAAGAGGATAAGGGGCATGTCATTGTTTGACCGTGCAATCGGAGCCGAAGTGTGTGCTTGGGAGACGACATTGGCTGCTGCGCCAGAGGGTAGGCCATACTTGCGCTCAAGGAAGGCTGCATGTGGGGCTGTGTATGCGTTTGCGAGGCCGTGGTTTTTGGGGGTCGTAGTCGGGTAGTAGGCCGAGAGCATGAGGTCGCGGACACGAGTGTCAGGAGCCAAAGGGTCGACACGCGAAGGGTCGATGATTTCAAATGCGACTGTGCCTACTTCGTACCGGCCGCTCAGAGGTGGTAAATCAAAGCATGCTACCACTACGATGAGCCCGAGCGTGCAAGCAATATTTAGTAGAAGCATTTCAGATCACTTGGACTGAATTCTGAGGTTTGGCTGGTCAATGTCTGTCTAAACATCGGGATATCGGCTGACTTTATAGACGTCAAATTTGAATCCACTCTAGTCCGCGGGTCATTTTCTATATAGGTGATTTCGGCCCGAAAAGACGGTCCGGTCAACCCTGTGGAATTGATTGAAGAACAGGATGTCAAAGGCAGGAACATGCAGGTCCTTCCAAGATTGAAAATACGAGCAGTAGCAAGAAGTTGGGGACTTGGCAGGTGCTTATGTGATGGTATGAGCTGGTCATCGATGTCGAACCATCTCTAGACGTGCCAATCTCATAGAATGTATAGGGATTAGGCAATGCGGAGTATGGTATACCTTCTGAGGATGTCAGCATACATAATCTCACTCGAGGTATTTCCGAACAGGTTCGATTCGTAAGGATGAGGATTTCCATTGTCGTCCGAGGAAGGCGATAGGGCCTCAATGATCAAATAGATACAACGGTGATGATAAGTGTCGTTCACAGTCCATTCGTTGGGCCAAACCTTCCAAACTCCACGACTGGCAAAAGTCGAGACCACTCCTCCATCCTCGAAATGAAATCCATAACTGTGACCAGTCTAATATGCTTTTACTCTGCTTGTGAGGCGCTGGGTTTGAGTACGTTCGCTCTTCGGAATGTCCATGGTAGTTGACGTCTGGCCAGCACCATGGCGAGACTCATGGCACACCCTGGTGCCGTGTATGATGTGGTCGTCTCGTACAGTGTATGGTATGGTACAGGAGCTTCCAAGACCAATTTGACCCGAATTCATGTTTAGTGTAGTCCTGGAGATAACGTTTGCGAATTTTACTTTATAGCACGCCACCAGGTAGTTGTACAGAGCCACCCGTCCACCTGCTTTGGCTGTTGTCGAATGAGCCCTGGCCAACGCTTTGGGGAGGACCTCCTGAAACGGTGCTCACGTGACCTTGCTCCGGCGCAGCATGCTTCCGCAGCATGAACATGGGCTTTCGTCCCTCTTTGTCCAATTGCTTGAAAAGAATCAGTGGCCGCTCGTTGAGACCTAAACATCTTTCTTGATCTCCATGTACAATGTAAAGTGCATATTGCCGCCAGTCTGCTGTTATGTTGTATTTCTTCAGCGCGACGGGAAGAACCTTATGACAAGGATCATCTATGGACACGCGGAAAGACTTGAAGATCTCGACCTGTGGATTGGATGAGCCGCTCGTAGTAGGCGTTGGCGCAATGGATGCCCCCGACGACGTGATAGTGCCTCCTGACAAAGGCGGATCGATGGCATCCGGTGTACTGACAGAGACATTGGAACGAAGTGGACGAGCGTTCAGGGGGTTTGGAGTTGTACCGCGTGTGGTATCTCGGTCATTGTAAGAAGAGTAATTATCGTCGTTGGTGTGAGTTCGTGATTCTGTTCTTGGAACAGTGCGGATGGAGTTGGCTACTGTATGTTGGCTGTACGCTGGAGATGTCGGAGACGGATGCGCGATTGAGTGCGGGGACGTAGCGTGACCAGCACCCAGAGATGCGGTGAGGTTGTTCGAGGCTGCGAGGGCGGCAGCAGATTGTTCTAGATGTGAAGCGTCGGTAAGTGGTCTGCCTTCGTAAATAGTGGGTGACGGGTTTTTCGGGGCATTTCCCAGGAACAGCTTTTTCGTAGAGAATTTTCGAGAAAGACTACTACCTGTTCGTTCTTGTCCTGCCGGCGAGTTCATATGTCCGTCTTGCCCGTCGGGAGTTGGTAAGGGCTGTGACCGGTCCTTTACTAACCGAACAACAGGCAAGAACTCTTCTCGCAACCTTCGGTTCTCGTCCATGATTCTTTGAAGGTCATCCTTGAGTATGCGCAGCTCCGCCTCGGCGGTATGTATCCGTTCGTCACGGTCCTTGATAATGCGGATTATACGGGCGAAGTCATCTTGCGTGGGAGGTGTTTCCTGTGGGCCCGCTTCTGCTGCTATAAACGGGTCAGGAGGGCTCGTTTTGCACGAGGTGGAACTTACAGAGGGGCACATAATGATCAGGTTCAATGTGGATGTTTTGCTTCACTTTGACGTCGTAGACGCTTTTGAGTATCGTGAGGCGATGGCCAACACTACTCATGCCCATTTCTTTCAATTCGGCGTGGTGCAGGGCTATTAAAGCATCCCCAGAGATGCCCTCGTCTACCGGACTTATGTTAGCACACGCTGACAAGGTTTCATCCTAGGACCAGGCCACATACCAAGGAACGTATCTCCATATTGGGGTAGTCCTAGACTCGAGACCCAGTCTGCGCACTGCTCAGAGGTCCATTCGTTCATCCGCCCGGTTGGGGAAGCATGACTATCCCCCGCAGAATGTGTAAATGTAGTGGGTGTATGTTCGGTAGAGGGAGCGTCGGAGTCTGTAGGGGATGATTCAAAATCCGGTGGAAGAGCAGGAGACACGACAGAGCGCTCGTACTCGTCGTCTGCGTCCGAGTCTTCCTGATATGACGTTTTGTAAGCCATTATGGCCGTGGATCCGACCAAAGAAGGCTGGGCGGCGAGGCAAGATATTTTGTTGACTTGGACGACTTGGGTGCCACGCCAAGCGACCAGCAGTCAAGGAAGAAGAAGAGTATAAAGCTTGGAGCGACCACGCCCTGTTTTGTGGCCAATAAGTTCGAGTATGTTGCCGTGGAGCTGGTTGAGGAATGCTACTGAGATCAAGGAGGCTTCGACTGTGGCAGTACCAAGACGGCGGGCGGCGTAGAAGGAGGGGCCTGAAGATTCGAAACGCGAGAATGGACGGAACGAGCGTCAAAGGACAAGTCGAAGAGATGGTACGGAGAAGTGGGAGTGTCGAGATGAGTGATGGTGATATGGTAAACGAGATCGAGAACAAGCGGAGTTTGACAACAGAGCACTATATTATGTAGCGTAACTGGAGGGCGGCAAGCGGGCGGGTGGAGATTGGGCTGGATGGATGGATGGATGAAGCTTTGGGTGAAAGACTGGGGTTGAGAAGGATTTACTAGGGACCTAATGGATTATGCCATCCATTATGGATGACAACCTTGAAGGCCTTGATGAAGGGGGCTGCGGCCAGCGGGAGAGCTGCAATGGATCTGGGCACTAACTGGGGTATCTGGTTGGGATTCTGGCTGGGTATTTAGCTGGGTCCCTCGCTAAATATTAGCTAGCTGGCAGCCTGGCAGGGGGGGGAGGAGGAGGGCGCTCGGCACGATATCTATCGCCCGCCAGCTTTGCTTGGTTCAAGTCGCCAGTGCCGCCCGTTTAGCCTCCCTTTCTCCCGCTGTCACTTACTATCGCTGCCAGGCCAGGGCAGAGGCGGGATGCTGTAATACACCTATAACCCAGACATTGAGACAAGAATAATGCTAATTACTGCCACCACCATATACTATTATTGTCATTGTCATTGGCGTCTGGACTTCTGGACTTCTAATCACCTCAAGTCTTGTTGGAAAGCCTTCTTTTCCCCTTGCCAGCCTGGGCAATCCTGCCAACGCCATCAAGTAACCTACCTATGCTGCCTCACACTCTTCCTGTCTACACCCGTCTCTACCAGAACCAGCGGATCGTGCTCCTAAGTTCCGAGAAAGCCCTGCTGCATTCCGCACTCCGGACGATAGGCTGCCAATAGATGCTGATACTTTTGATCTTGCGCTTGTGCTTGTGCTTGTGCTTGTGGTCCCGATTGAATGCAGCACATTTTGCGTAATTATATCCAATGGCTTTGTGTTCAAGGGCCGTGTAAAGGTGGGACCCCACACCATCCCTATTCCGGACATTCTACAGATACGCATACGCCTAATCGTGAAATGCCTCCTTCACCACCACACAACTCTCCGAAGGATTGTACTGATTCTCCTCCACATTCCACATTTCCACAATCCATCAACTTGAACGCCCCGGTGGCTTCTGTTGTTCATACTTGGTTGACTACGCCTTGCTCACTGCTATCTTCAGTCAGGAAACACTTCATCTGACCCACCTTTCCATTCCTTGTATTCAGCACGAACGGACGTTGAGCTATACACACACACACACACACACACACACACACACACACACACACAAGACTGTAGCCTAGACCCGGGTTGGAATCGCACTTTCTCAGGGAGCTCCTTGTCGTCCCTGCGAGCCTTATCATCCTCGACGGTCAATTTTCACGCTTCACGAAGCTGCGTTTCCCACACGTCTCCGAATAGAGTAACGCTCGCATCAGACTGGGTACAGGACTACTCATATCCTGCAGCATATATTAACTTGTTCACTACAATTGTCAGCCAGCAAAGTAGCTTCTCCCTGACTCTATTTCCTACGTCGACAGCACGATGTCTCCTCACAACAAGACGACTCTGACACATCCCACACCATCTCACGCAAATCCAATCCTCACATCAAAACTCCAGGATACTCTGTACACCGCACTTATCAATGCCGGCTCGGTTCCTCACATCCAGCGAAGTCTCACACAAGAGCTGTCTGCTTCTGGGTGGACTGCGAACCTCCGTGTTCAGATCATGCAGTTGCTGCGAAGCGGCGAATGCACCACATTCAATCAACTGATGGAGAGGATCATGAAGGACGCACGAGGCGAAACAACCGAGAAGAATGCCACAAATGGCGCCACAAACGGAGATCTTGCAAGCAAGGAGGTCGAAGAAGGAGGATTGAAGATACCCGACCGAGCTGTCCAAGCCGGAATAAAAGTCGTAAAAACAGAATTGGAGAAGGCTTGTAATCTCAAGTTTGACGACGAAGGGTGAAATCGTTGAGATTGGACGAACAAGAGAACACCGTACAGATTCTTCGCTTGAGGGCATGAAGTGGCTCACTGTGCTACTACATTTGTACGCCGCATGCTCTGCCCGCGAAGCAGTCACATTGCAGCCAGCATGATAACGAGCTCGGTGACATGACACAGGGCGGCACGCTGACGATGATGGAGTGATGTCAAATTGGAGAAACGCTGGCCTCGGATATTGTGGAGAATCCTTTGATTTTGAAAGAGTCAAGTCAGGATACTGGCTTATCGAGGGATATTTATTGGTGTTATATTGATGCCATACATGTGGCATAGTCGCGTTGTATACGTATACACTTAGAGAGTTACATGCTTTGAATACAATAATTCGTCCGGCCGTGCTGATCCGAACTGCCCGATTATTGTCGACCGGACCGCGTTATGGGAAGTTACAGGACACCGTATGTGGCATAGTGCAGGCTGCAGTTGGTGACGTCGGCTTTGAACATGGGAGAAATGGACAGAGCTTCATTATGGAGTCTGTGTAGGCGGCAATAAGAAGTCGTACGCGTCAGTAACGTGACTGGTACCTGCTTACAAGCAGGTAAATGCGTCCTTTATTATATTAATTAGGTGGTGGGCGATTGCACTGCGCAGCGATTTCAAACCAAACCCACATCGCACAGCGCAGCCTCATCTCTATTCAATTCCACCAGGTTCCGGCCAACACAACATTGGAAAGCTCAGGTAATCCAGCTACCAGCACTAGTTCCTTTCGGGTAAAGCGCACTCTTATCGCCATAACGTTCCGTGTTACCTTTATGAGCTCTCTCAAATTCCGACCACCTTCACTTGTCTCTCCCAGAACACATCAACTCAACCTTCGCCACTCTCCCGATACAAGTTCCTCTACTACAGTAACTTGTCTCTTTTGCCCCGTATTATCCGCTGCATCGCTGAGCTTTTCAGACTCAGCTTCTACGTTCGCGTATCATATCACAACAAACATCGCCTCACTCAGAGATCGCCATCATGTCTGCCGAACCTGACCACACGAATCCAAAGGTGGACTTATCAAAAGATCCATCAGGTGCAGTTAAGACGGACGACGAGGTTGCGACGGCAATCTTGAAAAAGAAGAAGAAGCCCAACTCGCTCATCGTGACTGATGCCGTCAACGATGACAACTCCATCATAGCTCTGTCAAACAACACCATGGAGACACTGGAAATCTTCCGCGGTGATACCGTCCTAGTCAAGGGCAAAAAAAGAAAGGACACTGTTCTCATTGTCCTTGCCGATGATGATCTCGATGATGGCAGCGCTCGCATAAACAGGGTGGTTCGCCACAACCTCAGAGTAAAGCATGGTGATGTGATCACTATCCACCCATGCCCAGATATAAAATACGTAAGTCCATCGACCTCATCATCAGATTCAGTCTTCTAACAGGCATATAGGCGAAGCGTATCGCTGTCCTTCCCATCGCCGATACCGTCGAGGGTATCACCGGCTCTCTCTTCGATGTATTCCTTGCTCCATACTTCCGGGAAAACTACCGTCCGGTACGGCAAGGTGATACTTTCACAGCCCGTGGTGGCATGCGACAAGTAGAGTTCAAAGTCGTGGAGGTAGATCCACCCGAGATGGGAATCGTGGCACAGGACACTGTGATTCATTGCGAGGGCGAGCCCATCCAACGTGAAGATGAAGAAGGAAACCTCAACGAGGTCGGCTATGATGACATTGGTGGTTGCAGAAAGCAAATGGCACAGATCCGCGAGCTGGTCGAACTACCTCTGAGGCATCCACAGCTTTTCAAGTCCATCGGCATCAAGCCACCACGTGGAATTCTCATGTACGGTCCTCCCGGTACTGGTAAGACTCTTATGGCTCGAGCTGTTGCCAATGAGACGGGAGCATTTTTCTTCCTCATCAACGGTCCGGAAATCATGTCAAAGATGGCCGGTGAGTCAGAGTCCAATCTGAGGAAGGCCTTTGAAGAGGCCGAGAAAAACTCGCCTGCTATCATTTTCATCGATGAGATCGACTCCATTGCGCCAAAACGTGAGAAGACCAACGGTGAAGTCGAACGACGTGTTGTATCGCAGCTCCTTACATTGATGGACGGGATGAAGGCTCGTTCCAATGTAGTCGTCATGGCCGCCACCAATCGACCGAACTCTATTGATCCCGCCCTCCGTCGGTTCGGTCGCTTCGACCGTGAAGTCGATATTGGTATCCCAGATCCGACGGGACGTCTTGAGATTCTTCAAATTCACACCAAGAACATGAAGTTAGGAGAAGATGTGGACATGCAAACGATAGCTGCCGAGACGCACGGCTATGTCGGTTCTGATCTTGCATCCCTCTGCTCGGAGGCTGCGATGCAGCAAATTCGTGAAAAGATGGATCTCATTGATTTGGACGAGGATACCATTGATGCAGAGGTTCTGGACTCTCTCGGTGTGACCATGGAGAATTTCCGCTTCGCTCTCGGTGTCTCCAACCCGTCCGCGCTTCGCGAAGTTGCGGTCGTGGAGGTTCCCAATGTCAGATGGGAAGACATTGGTGGTCTCGAAGATGTCAAGCGCGAGCTCATCGAGTCCGTGCAATATCCCGTCGACCACCCCGACAAATTCCTCAAATTTGGCCTGTCGCCATCCCGTGGTGTTCTCTTCTACGGACCTCCTGGAACGGGTAAAACATTACTCGCCAAAGCCGTCGCCAACGAGTGTGCCGCAAATTTCATTTCCATCAAAGGACCCGAGCTTCTCTCCATGTGGTTCGGTGAGTCAGAGAGCAACATTCGCGACATTTTCGACAAAGCCCGTGCGGCTGCTCCTTGCGTTGTCTTCCTCGATGAGCTCGACTCAATTGCCAAATCTCGTGGCGGCTCAGTAGGCGATGCTGGCGGTGCTTCGGACCGCGTAGTCAACCAGCTGCTTACCGAGATGGATGGTATGACGTCCAAGAAGAACGTCTTCGTCATCGGTGCTACGAATAGACCTGAGCAGCTTGATAACGCTCTGTGCCGCCCTGGACGTCTCGACACACTTGTATACGTCCCACTCCCAGACAAAGAATCCCGCCAGAGTATCTTGAAAGCACAGCTCCGCAAGACACCAGTCGCCCCTGACGTCGATCTTGACTTCATTGCGCAAAACACCCACGGCTTCTCTGGTGCCGATTTGGGCTTCATCACCCAGCGTGCCGTCAAGCTAGCTATCAAGGAAGCCATTTCGTCTGACATTGCTCGCCAGAAGCAGCGCGAGGCAGCCGCCGAGGCAGCCGGCGAAGACCTCATGGATGAAGATGTTGAGGGCGAGGATCCAGTGCCAGAGCTTACCAAACGCCACTTTGAGGAGGCTATGTCCACCGCACGCCGGTCGGTCACCGATGTTGAGATCCGCCGGTACGAGGCTTTTGCTCAAAGTATGAAGAACGCTGGGCCAAGCTCGTTTTTCCGATTCCCAGACGCCAACAACGCAGCGGCAAACACCGCGACAGACGGTGGTGAAGACGAGGGGCTTTATGACTAGACGCTTATGGGTCAGGGGAGTTGTGTTGTTGTAATAATTCTGGATGCTTAGAACGACAAAATTCAGGCAGGATTCACACTTTGCCCTAGTAGTAAACGTCACGCAGCCACAGGATATTTGGAATCGTGCACGAGGGGAGAAGGTCTGATGGCGGCGGTGCGCGGAGCTTACACTTCCGTTCTTTGTATTCGATCGATGGCACGAGACCCAACTGTAGACATCCCAAACGATAGTGGAATAGATTTCACGTATACTGTCAAAACTTTGATTACTGTTGCATATGCCAATTCCATCCTCGGCTGCTGCCGATGTATTGTGCTGCCAACGTAGTCATATATCCACCACCATACTGCTGTACAGACCTTGCTTGCCTTAACCTAACACCGACCAAAGAAACAAACAAGTATATTTCTTCTCTTCTCTTCCGCAGGATGCCACGCGCATGCACCGAGCGGATTTTTCTTCTTCCTAATGTCCCCTCCCAAAATGTTACACATTCATCTTAGAGTTCGTTGCGCTGTCGTGTCCTGGAGGTGGGCATGTTCGCCCTTGCTTCCCTTCCGCAACGCCCAGGTCACCCATCCATGTATATATATGTAGGTATGTATGTATATATGTAGTCGCTCTTTCCACGCGACGCATGTGATTGATTTTCGATATACACATCTTCTCGCCTACCTGCTATACATATATACATAGCCTACGACGTACAACACAATCCTCACCCAGCTCGTGAGTTTGAGTCTGATTCCGAGTCTGGGCTTGGGCCTGAGTCGCACGACAGACAGACAGACAGACAGACAGGCATACACAAACACAAATACAAAAACTCACTCGCTCTCTGGGTCTCTCTCTCGCTCTTAGGTCTCGAACTCGATACATCGATCAAACGCATGTCAACAAAGCAAACCACACATACACACCCATACACACACACACGCAAAAAGACAAATATACATCCAACCTTCCCACCAGCCACACGAGAAAAGTCTATCGTAGAAGCATCCTTCGAATCGAGACCAAGACCTACCAGCCAACCTCATAAACCCCCTGAACCAACCAACTCACCATTGAATTTTTTTTTCTTCTTCTTCTCTTTCTAACCCAGTTTCAAATCTTTATCTTTCCTTTCGTTCTTTCTCACTTTCTCTCACTTTCTCACACACACACACACACACACACACACACACACACACACACACACACA